>NC_034010.1:548689-851833 GCF_000346465.2 Prunus persica | reverse complement strand
GTACGTATGAGTTTTATTCTTTAAGTTTCCATTTAAAATTATTTCTTATGTTTATCTTATATATTTGGGACCGTAATGCTTGAATTTTTCGTGTCATGTAGGCAACATATGATCCACATCAAGACTGCTTATCCAAAATTTAGAAAGAGAACAAAGTGGCTGCAGGATAAGCACAATAGCACTTTCATTCAATGGCTACGCTTCAAGGTATATGTTGTTGAATAACGTATTTCTCTTTTAATTTTCTTCTTATTTATATGTTAGGATGAATTAAGATATGATTAATTTGCAGGTTCAAAGTGAAGTTGAGGAAGACAATCATGGCGTATCAGAAAATTTAAGGTGGCTAGCAGCTGGTCCAAACATGTCAGTGCCATTATATAGGAGCTATCTTATTAAAGGTATTAAATTCAATATCAAGGCACAAGATGATGTGCGGACAACTCAAAATAGTGGAGTTTATTTACTTGCACATACCATGCAAGCTAGTGCCAAGGATAAAAACCCAATTCTCTCAAATATGGGTTTCTATGGTGTCATTCAAGAAATTTGGGACCTTGACTACCAAAAGTTTACAATCCCAGTCTTTAGGTGTGATTGGATAGATAGTTCTGGTCTTGTAGTCGACGAACTTGGATTTACCCTTGTAGATTTGAGTAAAATTGGACATAGGAATGACCAATTTGTTTTGGCTTCTCAAGTCAAACAAATATTTTTTGTTGACGACCCGATGCATCGTGGTTGGTCGGTAGTGTTATCAATGCCTAGTAGAGAATATAATGATGTTATTGGTGATGAAGTATTAGGTGATGTGATAATTGAGTGTGAGCCATTTACTAGAGGGATGCCAAATGTTGACACATTTGATGAACTGGTAGGTGAGTTAGGCGGTCAAAATATTCGAGATGGGTGTGAAGATATATGGATTGAATGATGCTTATGTAATTGGCAGTGTATGACATTAATTTTGTAAAATATTGTAATGTGATTTCTTCACTTTCTACGTTCAAATAAAACACGACGTTATTGTGAATCAGTTATTCAGCATATTTACCGACGTCTTAAAGCAACGTAACAATGAAGAACCACGACGCTATTGTGAAGCAATTATTCAGGATATCACGTCGGTGAAGGATAAAGAACCGCCATGTAATTCAAAATAACACGACTCCAATCCCATAATACCGACGTCTAAAAAACGAGATATGTAATCTGAACGTTAAAAAATACGACGTCATCATACATTTTCCACGTCGCAAGTTCTTTTATAAACGAAGAGGAACGAAATTAATTCCGACGGAAATTCATTATAACCGCCGTCTAATAACAATTAAACGACGTTATTTGTAATACGGCTCCCATCATAATCTACGCCGTCTATATGTTCTGTAATACGGCTCTCATTTATTTGGAACCGACGTTGTTTAGACGTTCAACGTCGTCTATATGATTAAGTGCGTCGTGAGTAATGAATACATATAAATACAACGTCGACTATATAAATGTATACGTCGTAAATAATGACACTGACAACTATTTCCACGTCATCTTTTTTAGAAAAATCGAAGTGGAAAATTTATTTCACGACGGTTTTTTGTAAATAAGAGACGTTGTAGAACTTTAGCAGACTAAACACGTCTGTTTTTATTGTTTTCCGACGTTGTTGTATTTAACAACGTCTAATATTTATGGTCGTTGTTTGTTTCTGAAAATAGGACGTATAAATTTTTTAATACGACTCTCATATATTTGTAACTGACGTTGTTTAGTTTTTCAACGTCTACTATAGAAACACATACGTCGTAAATAATGACACTGACAACTATTTCCACGTCATCTTTTATCGAAAAATCGAAGTGGAAAATTAATTGTACGACGGTTGTGTTTATATGTGCGACGTAGTAGGTATCAATAACGTCGTCTTCTAATGTATTTAAAGACGTCATATTTTTTATTGTCGTGAAAATTATATTTAACGTCGGCGTATTTTTATTGTCGTCGTTGTATGTCTATCTTGCGGCCTTGTTCTCTTAATATGTGTCATATTTTCCCTTTTTAACGACGGTCTTTTTAGAGAATTGGTCGTCTATTATCATCCTCGATTGCTTTTTTTAGATCTTTTTGCAGTACAAAGACGTCGTTTTGTATTTTTTGATGACGTTGTATTGTTTAACAACGACGGTTATTTAGCGTCGTGGTTTATGAGGGAAAAGATGACGGTGGATTCCACGACCATTGAAAAACCAAATACACGACGGTGATTTACCGTCGTCTTTTTGCTTTTTTGTAGTAGTGATTTTAATCCTTGTTTTGGGGCAAAGCTGAATGTGGGTCCGAATTGGGCAAAATCTCAAAAAGCAGTTCAACTTCCTCCGAATGATTTTGACAGCGTGGAGTTGATCGATCATTTTTCACTGGCGACCGGTTGTTTTGACACAGAGGCTTAATGTTCGGGAAAGGAGGACAAAGCGACCGGTAGTTTGGGCAGAGCGACTGGTTGTTTTGACATAGTGGCTCTGGCTGTGAAGGAATAAAAGGAGGTGACTGGCGACACACATTCGCCGGGATAGGTCTATCCCATCAAAGTTCGCCGGGATAAGCCTATCACGTTAAAGTTCGTTGAGCCACCTTATTATATTCTATGGAGCTATATCGCCATCTCACCAGAGAGAAAGAATGTGTGAGGCACGTAGCTTCTTTAAAAAGGTGACCTTCCACACATTTAAATCCTCCCCATCTTTCTCAAGAGCAGTAATAATATATTGTGCATCCGCTTCCACTTCAATAGTCCCGACAAAATTTCGGCGGGAAAGGTCTATCGATTGTTTTTTATATAAGACAGAGAAATATCAGGCGGTGTTACTGCCATATTCACAAGGGACGTTTTCAGTGATGAAAATTGAGATCAAACAGGTCAATAATGGTATAAGAGGGCTCTAAATCCTGTTGGCTTTGATGAAAATTGTGTTGTGTATTCATTTATCTTGGACAAAGGAGAGAACATGTAGCACAAAAGCAAAGTAGAACACAACAATTTATGTATAGAGAACATTAATTAGTTCTTTCTACTTCTTGGATAAAGGAAGAGGTGCCAAGGACGATGTAGCGCAACCAAGAGCCTTTGTCACGCCAGTAATTGTGGGCTTGACATTAGAACACATAGAGGTAAGAGGGCCTTTGTTTCCACCGTAGGTGAGATCAATGTCAGTCAACTCCACATTCTCACACGGTATGCCCGTGGTACATACAAGCTTGACTGCAAGTGGAGAGAAAGATGAGCCCTTAATGTTCTTGAAGCTGACATTGTTGATCTTAACTTTTGACGGAGGCTTTTGTTCACACTGAGTATATGGGCAGTACAATTGGTCTATGAGGATAGGGTTACTGACATTAACCATGATAATATCCTCATAGTGTATACCCGAGGCAGTGCTAGGGGAAGGAGAATCTGGAAATGTTTTGATTCTCACACCGTTCTCCATATTAGTCAGGGTGCAATTCTTAACTATGATCCCAGTCACATCCTTTTCTTCCTTATATTTTCCAAGGCTTCCAATGCTTATTCCATGGCCTGGCCCACAAGTAACATCAGTCACTGTGATTTCGTGGGAGTCATCACCAATAGAAATACAGTCATCCCCAGTTCCAATCTTTGAATGAGTAATGTTGATAGCAGTCGAAGCCCCGATATGGATTCCATCTGTGTTTCTGCTCTCGTCAGGTGCTGTGATGGTAAGCTGTTGAAATGTAGTATGGTTGCACCGGAAAACATGCGTGTGGAAAAATTTGCTGTTAAGTGAAGTTATGTCCTGAACTTTGGAATTTGTGAGGAATTCGAACCGCAGATTAACGGGAAGAGGTTTGCAATTTTTGTTTTTGTGGCAGTCATTTTGATTCCAAGAAAGTGCTCCTTGGCCATCAAAAGTCCCACCACCTGATAAGGTGAGCATGTCAATGTACTGAAAACCAACCCAAGTATCCGGTCTTGTGAGTTGGCTAGCATCTGCTGGAGCCTCCAATGTGCCTTGAACTTGCATCTCAATAGGAGCCTTACAGGGGCCTCTGAAAGTTGCTTCTTTTAACTTGTATGTCCCGCTCGGAACAACAACTTTACTCGCGGATGGCGATGCACATGCATCACTCCAAGCTTTGGCCAAGGCCGTACTGACATCAGAGCCAGGCTTTGCACCGTATGTTGCACTCGTCACGTCAAACACACTAGCATGAGCTTTAGGTGTAGATGCTAACAATAAGCACAAAAGCATTGCCAAGAAACTTAATTTCATAGCCATCTTGATTTTCCTTCCACTTTGTTATTTTATTCTTTGGTTTTTTTTTTTTTTTTTCCTTTGGAAGGATGATGCAATTCCATTTTGAGTTGAGGCCAATTTATAGTCCGATTGGGAAGGCTCAACACCATCAAACTATCCAACCAATCACTAACTATTTTTATACACAGTTGCATGCTATTTTTATAATTAGTAAGCTGTTTAGCCTTGAGAATATTCATCACCAAATCTCTATCTGGAATGTGCTAAGCTGTTTGTAGTACTGTTGTCCTCCTCCACACCCCGCAATATATGTATATTCCAAAAAAGGAGGACCAAAACCATGCATACACACCTGGATAGAGTTAACAAGATTAACAAGAAAATACCATGCCTACACTATTGGCGCATCTATGTATATACTTTTTCTAATATCATCCAACTAGAAAGTGCCTCATCTTAACAACTTTAATTCATCTACTTAGCTTAGATAATCCATTTGCACCATTGTGGTGGTTAGTTCATCTATTTTTTACCATACTCTTTTTATTTTTCTTAGAATCCATAGGTTTTTGCTTGCTATCCGCCGGTGACATTGATCTCACCTACAATGGAAAGAAAGACCTTCTTACCTCTCAATGTTAATGTCAAGCCCACCATTACTTGTGTGACAAAAGCCCTTGCCTGTGCTACCTATGCTGGGTTAAAGAAATGGAAAGTACTAAAGATTAATTGTTGTGTTCTTTGATTTTTTTTGATTTTGTGGTGCTTGTACAGGTCTTTTTTCTTCGCTCAGATACCTTCACATGTTCTGAGCTATAAAATTCTAATATATTTAATAATTCATCATTGTCTAGATAATGCATCAGTTTCTACTCTATATACTTTTCTTGGCCTACAACCAGTTCAATGCCAACAAGAGGGCATTCTTTCTTCCCATGCTTGGCCAATTGAAGCTGGGATTAGTATGCCAGCTTGATTTTGATCCTTCCACTATATTAATTGAAGATTATTCGGACGGTCTGCACGTTATTATCGTGCGGGCGCCATTGTAAACAAGGAGTACACTTTTAAAATAAATTAATATTTAAAGAGTGGCTATACTTTTCTATTTATACGAATATTTTCTAAGTATCGCCGTCCAGCTATACTATTTAAATATTCGAATGTATGTCAAGCGTATAGCCGCCCGGCTATACTGCATAAAATTGTGTTCTTTTTTGTAATTAAGTGATATCTTACCATTTTAAAATTACTTTAATTTTTATGTATTTAATGAATAATTAATATTGACATATTTTACTAATTTCAATATTTACTTCATAAATTGAAATTAATTATTTTAACTTATTTTGTGGACTTTGTTTTTTATTTAATTTTCTAAAAAATTAGTTTATTTTGTTTAATATGTTTGAATATTTTTATAGTATAGCCGTGCGACTCTATTATTAAAATATATTAATATTTAAAGAGTATAGCCATGCGGCTATACCTGTTAAATATATTCGGGTTTTAAGAGGATAGCCACACGACGATACTATTAAAATATTCTGGCATATTGAATATTCGAACATATTAAACTAAATAAACTAATTTTGTACAAAATAAAATATAAAAAAAAGTCCACAAAATAATTTAAAATAATTAATTACAATTTATTAAGTAATTTTTGAAATTAGTAAAAAAATTTAAACACTAATTGTTCACTAAATTTATAATAATTAAAGTAATTAAAAAAGGCTAAGATATTTAATATTTACAAAAAAGAAGGTGCTGGTATTGTGCCTTTTAGTTGGCAATCGGCCCATGTCTTCTCACAACTTGTGATTTATCTTAATGGGTGTGCCAACATGCTTACATCCAAGCATTCTTGTTTTAGTGTGTAGATCCATCAGATACTTCCTTTGAGACAAAAATGTACCAGTTTTTGACCTCGCTAGTTCAATTCCGTGGAAGTCTTTAAGAGTACCTAAATCCTTCATCTCAAATTACTGAGACAAATACTTTTGTAGCTTATGTTGCTCTCTTTTGTCGTTCCCAATTACAACAACGTCATCCACATAAACAATTAATGTAGTGATATTTCCTTCATCACACTTCAAGAACATGGTGTCATCTGAATTACTTTGAGTGTATCCAAAATTCTTCATGGACTTAGTAAATTTGCCAAACCATGGATTCAGAGATTGTTTTAACCCATATAATGACTTTATGCGCTTGCAAACTTGATTTTTCTTTTCAGGAGCTAAATTACATCCTAGTGGTAAATCCAAGTATATCTGTTCTACCAAGTCTCTGTGTAAGAAGGCATTCTTAACATCGAACTGATGTAGTGGCCAATCTAGATTTGTTGCTAAAGGCAGTAGGACTCTGATAGTGTCGATCTTGGCTATTGGGGCAAAAGTCTCTTGGTAGCCCACCCCATATCTCTGTTTGTACGCCTTCGCCATCGATATAATGTTATATCTTTCAATGAATCCATCTGCTTTGAGTTTCATAATATAGATCAACCTGCATCCCACAGTCTTCTTTCCATAAGGTAAAGGCACGAACTGTCATGTGGCAATCTTCTGGAGAGCTCGCATGTAACACCCTGTCCCAAAAATCTCTGTTCAATTGATTATTTAGTTGTGGATTTACAATTTTGCCCTTGGAGTAGGGTTACTTTCGTAGAGCTCGCTCTCACGAGTTCGTTGACACGTACTGGGCTCAAATCGGAGTTATAACGAAGAAGTTGTGGTCAACGGAAGTGCAGTGGCAGAAACGTAAATTTTTCAAAGTTGGTTTTAAAATACCTAGTCAGCCTTTCTCTCTCTCTATGCACGCAACTTTCTCTCTTTACACGAGCGGCCACAAATTTTCGATGGCGATTTTGTCGTCGTCCGGTGTCCGATTCGAGCAAAATTGTTGCAAAAGTTTCGTGTCGTCTTACCCCCATTTTCTCAGCTCAAAAATCCAAGGAAATTAAACTGGAACGACAGGAAGTTTAGGTGATTTTTGAAGCTTCCGACGCCGTTTTCGGCCATCCCAGTGGCGGTTTTCGTCAATCCATGTATGAATCTTCATCCCATCCACGTGCTCTAGTTGTCTATGCTGGTATTTTGGATAAATTTTCAGGTTTTCACATGTTGTTCAAAATACCCATTTTTGCCGACGGTTTCAGCTTCAATTCGGCTAGTTTCGACTAGTTTTTGGCCTGGTCCAAGAACAAAACTTGATCCCCTAGTAAGTCTGAATCTGTTGGCATTGGTATTCGCCAGTGTTTTGGAGAATTTTCGTCGCTGGAAAATCTTTTAAGACACCCACTCGTTGCCGTCGGTGGGTGGCGGCCCATAAAGTTCTAAATTGTTACCCTTGTAGTCTTGAGCGTGACAGTATGCTCGAATTTGGATTTGATTATCGTTTGACAGTCGAAAGGATATTGCACTTATTATGCGATATCCGGGTTCAATAGGTTTGGACCGTTCAATCGGTCCCATTTTCTAATGCGTTGTTCCTCGTACGTTTAGGATTTGTTGAACTGGTGGATCGAAAATGGGCGTCCCGGATACTCTTAATCAATGATTTTAGGGTTAAGTAAACCGCTTACCGTCCGATCATGCGATCCGATCGCTCGATCAAGACCAAACTCTGGAAACTTGTTAAGTATACCTTGTTGGACTTCTAGTAAAGTTTGGATCGAAAATCGAAGGTTGTGGGCCCCGCATGCCCAAATTGGTCAAATTCAACGATCGTGGTCAAACCGACCGTTAGATCATGATGGGACTCCTAGAATGGGCTGAACTTTTGGTTATGGACCAATAGGAATTGTCATACAACAATTGGGGTCGTAGGCCCTTCGAGCCTAGTTGACTTAGATTGTGGGCTTTGTTGGTTCGATTGAGGCCTTTTAGTAGTTGTAATTGTAATTGGAGGTTTGTTTTAAAATGGTATTGTGTTTTGAGTGTTTTATGAATTATTATGTAATCGCTTTTACTTTCCATGAATAAGGAATGGCTTGGATAACCGGATTTTGGCATGAATAAGGAATTAATTAAATGCCTGATTGTATGTCTATATTTAAATATATTCGCGGTGGCTTCAAATCGATGAATGCTGGATACTAGTTTTCTCAATAGTATGTTGTACACATTTGAATGTAGTTTGAGAACAGTTTTGAAAGATTATGCATGGTCAAGTTCAAGTTACGGAATGTTGGGATTGATCTCATTTTAAAAAGGGATTTTTGGTTATCTATTTAAGAATTGATGTTTGGAAAGTTGAGAAAGAATTTGGAAACTGGATTTGTGGAAAAAGAGGAATTTTATGATAAGTTTCGGAAAATGTTTTTCAAAACCCACCACTGGAGTACCGCCCCCTAGTTGCCTTCGGAACAGTATAGTCATTTATGACAATGCCCACGAGTCTCGGGGACCCCTGAACCATTGCGTTCTTGGGTTGATTATATCTTCCTGAGTCCTGCGAGGGAATTTGACGGATATGCGTTTCGGGCTGATAACCCGATTCAGCGAGAATATGCGTTCCCGGACTGACAAGATGTCCCCCGAGTTCTGTGAGGATATGCGTTCTCGGGCTGACCACGTGTCCCCCGAGTTCTGCAAGGACATGCATTCTCGATCTACCTATATGTCTCTAGACTTCTGCGAGGATATGAATTCTCGGGCTGACCACGGGTCCCCCGAGTTTTCCAAGGATGTAACATATATGGTAATTGGAATTGACGCAATATTATTGGAATTGACGGATTATGATTTGGGGTATGCCTAGGTGGAGAGTATGTGAGTTTGGAGATGTTTTAAACTAAAATTGATGATTTTATCTTGGTACTTATTGGTGAAATTTTTAATACATGTATTCATATTTATGAGACAAGGAATGAAAGTTTTCCAAATTTTAAGGATTGTATACAATTCACAACTATCTTCTTGAGTGATGAGTTTGTTTTTACATGTGGAAGATGGAAGCATGTTTTATTCAAACCGTTGATATTGATATTAAGGTTTCACGTGGTCGATATTATTTTAATAATTTTCTTGTTTTCCTACTTATCTGTAATGAGGTATTATATATAAGTTTTTGTATATGCACGTATGTGATAGGTGGAAGATTGTTTTGAAATCAATATCTTTTGCTCAAGTTTCAACGGATTGATTAGAGTTTGAAGCTTTTGGTTTTAGGAAAGTGCGATGGAATATTTAATTCATATGCTTACATATAGGTTGAACTTTATTTTCTTGCATAAAGAACTATATGTGGCTTGATCCCCTCAGTAAGGGTACTTGGGCAACCTATGCTAACCTTGGTGCAGCTGCAAGTTTTTGATTGTTTGTTATTTTCAGTTTTGTAAAGTTGATTGCGCTAAATGCTCGAGACTATTTGAGTTTGCTGTGCATGTGCCTTTTTGAACGGAGACTGCCGGTTTTCCGATAGAAGTCAAACCCTAAATCAGTTTTTGGATTAGGACAAGAAGCGTATTTTGGTCATTCATGCCTGACACACCTACCGAGGGGTGGACAAAACCGAGTTTGACACGAATTCCAAAGTAGAATTTGGGTCGGGTCCTGTCATCGCAATTATTCATTCACGGCTTTTTTCCATTTTGAGTCTTCAAGTGCTTCAATCACACTATTGGGGACATATATATCTTCCCACTGGTCCACAAAGTATACATGTGACTCTAATAATCTGCTTAGAGATATATAATTATTGATTGTGCATTTTTCTTTTGCTTTAAGATCTGCTTTGTACTGTAATCGAGGTTTACCACGATTCTTTCTTTCTGGAATTGGTATTTAGGGGTATCTGCATCCTTTATGTTTTCTGAAATCAAATCATCATGATATAGTACATTAGTGTTATTAGTTTCAGGAGGAGATGTTACCTAAACAACTTCTTCAGAAGGTGATTGGTGTGGTACTAAAGCTGAATGTGGGTCCGAATTGGGCAAAATCTCAAAAAACAGTTCAACTTCCTCCTAATGATTTTGGTAGTGTGGAGTTGATCGATCATTTTTCAATGGCGACCGGTTGTTTTGACATAGAGGCTTAATGTTTGGGAAAGGAGGACCGGTCGTTTGGGCAGAGCGACCGATTGTTTTGACATAGTGGCTCTGGTTGCGAAGGAATAAAAGTGGGTGACCGGCGACACATATTCGCCGGGATCGGTCTATCCCATCAAAGTTCGCCGGGATAAGTCTATCCCGTTAAAGTTCGTTGGGCTAGGTTTATCCCGAAAAAATTCGCCGAGACATGTATAGTGTAGGTTCAGTTACGTCATACTAACCCAAGACTAAGAGCGAAACCAAAATCATAAAGCCCTAGGTCGAGTTACGTGATTATCCAAGCCTAATTGAGTCCTAAGTGCCCTACAATAGATTTATAGCTAGAGTTTAAGGCTTGCGAACGATTTTGGAACAAGTTCGGACAAGTTCGAAAGCTGGGATTTTTGGTTCGAGACTTGGATTTAGAGTTTGGAGATTAAAATTCGATTTTTAGAATTTTTAAATAATTGAAACTATTTTAAAAATAATTTTAAATTCCACAAAATTATTTAAGATAATTAAATATAAGTAATTTGTTTTTGTTAAATAATTTTTATGAAGTTAATTGAAATATTTAAATACTAATTCTTCACTAAATAGTATAGCCGCACGACTATACTATTTAAATACTAAATATAATATTTTAACGGTATAGCCGTGCGGCTATACTCCATAAATATAATATTTTAACAGTATAGGGCTATTTCTAGCATTTCATGGAAGAATTTGTAAAAGATTTATGTAATAGCCCCCAAACAATGTTATTCACACTCTTTGTCCCTCTAAAAATTGTTTTCTAGCTTCACCCTCCCATTTTAAAAATAAAAAAAAACAAATTATGAAAGATTTCATTAATTTAATAAACTTGGAGTATTATCTAATAACAATGAAGTAATTAAGTCATGGAGGCTCTTCCTCTAACCAAAAGATTCTTGATCTAACAACAGGGCATGCCTAGCAAGGGAGTGAGACACCTTATTACATTCTATGGAGCTATATCGCCATCTCACCAGAGAGAAAGAATGTGCGAGGCACTTAGCATCTTTAAAAAGGTGACCTTCCACACATGCAAATCCTCCCCATCTTTCTCAAGAGCAGTAATAATATATTGTGCATCCCCTTCCACTTCAATAGTCCCGACAAAATTTCGGCGGGAAAGGTCTATCGATTGTTTTTTTCCATAAGACAGAGAAATATCAGGCAGTGTTACTGCCATATTCACAAGGGACGTTTTCAGTGATGAAAATTGAGATCAAACAGGTCAATAATGGTATAAGAGGGCTCTAAATCCTGTTGGCTTTGATGAAAATTGTGTTGTGTATTCATTTATCTTGGACAAAGGAGAGAACATGTAGCACAAAAGCAAAGTAGAACACAACAATTTATGTATAGAGAACATTAATTAGTACTTTCTACTTCTTGGATAAAGGAAGAGGTGCCAAGGACGATGTAGCGCAACCAAGAGCCTTTGTCACGCCAGTAATTGTGGGCTTGACATTAGAACACATAGAGGTAAGAGGGCCTTTGTTTCCACCGTAGGTGAGATCAATGTCAGTCAACTCCACATTCTCACACGGTATGCCCGTGGTACATACAAGCTTGACTGCAAGTGGAGAGAAAGATGAGCCCTTAATGTTCTTGAAGCTGACATTGTTGATCTTAACTTTTGACGGAGGCTTTTGTTCACACTGAGTATATGGGCAGTACAATTGGTCTATGAGGATAGGGTTACTGACATTAACCATGATAATATCCTCATAGTGTATACCCGAGGCAGTGCTAGGGGAAGGAGAATCTGGAAATGTTTTGATTCTCACACCGTTCTCCGTATTAGTCAGGGTGCAATTCTTAACTATGATCCCAGTCACATCCTTTTCGTCCTTATATTTTCCAAGGCTTCCAATGCTTATTCCATGGCCTGGCCCACAAGTAACATCAGTCACTGTGATTTCGTGAGAGTCATCACCAATAGAAATACAGTCATCCCCAGTTCCAATCTTTGAATGAGTAATGTTGATAGCAGTCGAAGCCCCGATATGGATTCCATCTGTGTTTCTGCTCTCGTCAGGTGCTGTGATGGTAAGCTGTTGAAATGTAGTATGGTTGCACCGGAAAACATGCATGTGGAAAAATTTGCTGTTAAGTGAAGTTATGTCCTGAACTTTGGAATTTGTGAGGAATTCGAACCGCAGATTAACGGGAAGAGGTTTGCAATTTTTGTTTTTGTGGCAGTCATTTTGATTCCAAGAAAGTGCTCCTTGGCCATCAAAAGTCCCACCACCTGATAAGGTGAGCATGTCAATGTACTGAAAACCAACCCAAGTATCCGGTCTTGTGAGTTGGCTAGCATCTGCTGGAGCCTCCAATGTGCCTTGAACTTGCATCTCAATAGGAGCCTTACAGGGGCCTCTGAAAGTTGCTTCTTTTAACTTGTATGTCCCGCTCGGAACAACAACTTTACTCGCGGATGGCGATGCACATGCATCACTCCAAGCTTTGGCTAAGGCCGTACTGACATCAGAGCCAGGCTTTGCACCGTATGTTGCACTCGTCACGTCAAACACACTAGCATGAGCTTTAGGTGTAGATGCTAACAATAAGCACAAAAGCATTGCCAAGAAACTTAATTTCATAGCCATCTTGATTTTCCTTCTACTTTGTTATTTTATTCTCTGTTTTTTTTTTTTTTTTTCCTTTGGAAGGGTGATGCAATTCCATTTTGAGTTGAGGCCAATTTATAGTCCGATTGGGAAGGCTCAACACCATCAAACTATCCAACCAATCACTAACTATTTTTATACACAGTTGCATGCTATTTTTATAATTAGTAAGCTGTTTAGCCTTGAGAATATTCATCACCAAATCTCTATCTGGAATGTGCTAAGCTGTTTGTAGTACTGCTTCCTCCTCCACACCCCGCAATATATGTATATTCCAAAAAAGGAGGACGAAAACCTGGATAGAGTTAACAAGATTAACAGGAAAAGACCATGCCTACACTATTGGCGCATCTATGTATATACTTTTTCTAATATCATCCAACTAGAAAGTGCCTCATCTTAACAATTTTAATTCATCTACTTAGCTTAGATAATCCATTTGCACCATTGTGGTGGTTAGTTCATCTATTTTTTACCATATTCTTTTTATTTTTCTTATAATCCATAGGTTTTGCTTCCTATCTCCCCCGGTGACATTGATCTCACCTACAATGGAAACAAAGACCCTCTTACCTCTCAATGTTAATGTCAAGCCCACCATTACTGGGTTAAAGAAATGGAAAGTACTAAAGATAAATTGTTGTGTTCTTTGATTTTTTTTGATTTTGTGGTGCTTGTACAGGTCTTTTTTCTTCGCTCAGATACCTTCACATGTTCTGAGCTATAAAATTCTAATATATTCAATATTTGCGAATAAATTGCTTGTGTTAAAACATACGTACATTCACTAATTCATCATTGTCTAGATAATGCATCAGTTTCTACTCTATATACTTTTCTTGGCCTACAACCAGTTCGATGCCAACAAGAGGGCGTTCTTTCTTCCCATTCTTGGCCAATTGAAGCTAGGATTAGTATGCCAGCTTGATTTTGATCCTTCCACTATATTAATTGAAGATTATCCGGACGGTCTGCACGTTATTATCGTGCGGGCGCCATTTTAAACAAGGAGTACACTTTTAAAATAAATTAATATTTAAAGAGTGGTTATACTTGTTATTTATACGAATATTTTTTAAGTATAGCCGTGCCGCTATACTATTTAAATAATCGAATCTGTGTCAAATGTATAGCCGCCCGGCTATACTGCATAAAAGTGTGTTCTTTTTTGTAATTAAGTAATATCTTACCATTTTAAAATTACTTTAATTTTTATATATTTAGTGAATAATTAGTATTGAAATATTTTACTAATTTCAATATTTACTTCATAAATTGTAATTAATTATTTTAAATTATTTTGTGGACTTTTTTTTATATTTAATTTTCTACAAAATTAGTTTATTTTGTTTAATACGTTTGAATATTTTAATAGTGTAGCCGTGCGACTCTACTATTAAAATATATTAATATTTAAAGCGTATAGCCATGCGGCTATACCTGTTAAATATATTCGGGTTTTAAGAGTATAGCCACAGACGATACTGTTAAAATATTCAGACATATTGAAATATTCGAACATATTAAATTAAATAAACTAATTTAGTTCAAAAAAAAAAAAAAAACAAAGTCCACAAAATAATTAATTACAATTTCTTTAGTAATTTTTGAAATTAGTAAAAACTTTAAATACTAATTGTTCACAAAATTTATAATAATTAAAGCAACTAAGATATTTCATATTTACAAAAAAGAAGGCGCTGGTATTGTGCCTTTTTGGTTGGCAACCGGCCCATGTCTTCTCACAACTTGTGATTTATCTCAATGGGTGTGTCAACATGCTTACATCCAAGCATTCTTGTTTTAGTGTGTAGATCCATCAGATACTTCCTTTGAGAAAAAATGTACTAGTTTTTGACCTTGCTAGTTCAATTCCGTGGAAGTCTTTAAGAGTACCTAAATCTTTCATCTCAAATTACTGAGACGAATACTTTTGTAGCTTATGTTGCTCTCTTGTGTAGTTCCCAATTACAACAATGTCATCCACATAAACAATTAATGTAGTGATATTTCCTTCATCACACTTCAAGAACAAGGTGTCATCTGAATTACTTTGAGTGTATGCAAAATTCTTCATGGACTTAGTAAATCTGCCAAACCATGCATTCGGAGATTGTTTTAACCCACATAATGACTTTATGCGCTTGGAAACATGATTTTTCTTTTCAGGAGCTAAATTACATCCTAGTGGTAAATCCATGTATATCTGTTCTACCAAGTCTTTGTGTAAAAAGGCATTCTTAACATCGAACTGATATAGTGGCTAATCTAGATTTGTTGTTAGAGACAGTAGGACTCTGATAGTGTCGATCTTGGCTATTGGGGCAAAGGTCATTTGATAGCCCACCCCATATCTCTGTCTGTACCCCTTCACCACTGATCTAACTTTATATCTTTCAATGGATCCATCTGCTTCGAGTTTCACAGTATAGATCAACCTGCATCACACAGTCTTCTTTCCATAAGGTAAAGGCACGAGCTCTCATGTGGCAATCTTCTGGAGAGCTCGCATGTAACACTCCGTCCCAAAAATCACTGTTCAATTGATTATTTAATTGTGGATTTACAATTTTGCCCTTAGGGGTAGGGTTACTTTAGTCATTTTTCGATCTAGAAGGATTTTGAGGATTTGACTAACACCATTCCATAGAGCTCGTTCTCTCGAGTTCGTAGATACGTAGTGGGCTCAAATCGGAGTTATAACGAAGAAGTTGTGGTCAACGGAGGTGCAGTGGCACAAACGTAAATTTTTCAAAGTTGGTTTTAAAATACCCAGTCAGCCTCTCTCTCTCTCTCTCTCTCTCTCTCTCTCTCTCTCTCTCTCTCTCTCTCTCTCTCTCTCTATGCACGCGACTTTCTCTCTTTACACGAGCGGCAACAAATTTTAGACGGTGATTTTGTCGTCGTCCGATGTTTGATTCAAGCAAAATTGGTTGCAAAAGTTTCGTATCGATGTCCTCTATCTTACCCACATTTTCCAAGCTCAAAAACCCAAGGAAATTAAACTGGAATGACTGGAAGTTCGGGTGATTTTTGAAGTTTCCGACGCCGTTTTCGGCGAACCCGGTGGCGATTTTCATCAATCCAGCTATGAGTCTTCATCCTATCTACGTGCTCTAGTTGTCTATGCTGGTGGGATAATTTTGAGGTTTTACATGTCGTTCAAAATACCCATTTTAGCCGACGGTTTAGGCTTTAATTCGGCTAGTTCCGACTAGTTTTTGACCGTGGTCCACGAACAAAACTTGATCCCCTAGTAAGTTTGAATCTGTTGGCATAGGTATTCGCCGGTGGTTTGGAGATTTTCCATCGCTGAAAAATCTTTTAAGACACCCATGCGCTGCTGGTGGTGGGTGGCGGCCCATAGAGTTCTAAATTCTTACCCTTGTTGTCCTGAGCATGATGGTATACTCGGATTTGGATTTGATTATCGTTTGACAGTCGAACGGATATTGCACCTATTATGCGATATCCAGGTTCAATAGGTTTGGACCGTTCAATCGGTCCCATTTTCTAATGCGTTGTTCCTCGTACTTCTAGGATTTGTGTTGGAACTGGTGGATCGAGAATGGGAGTCCCGAATACTCCTAATCAATGATTCTAAGGTTAAGTAAACCGGTTATCGTCCAATCGTGCGATCGAGAGCAATCCGATTGCTCGATCGAGACAAACTCTGAAAACTTGTTAAGTAGACCTTGTTGGAGTTATAGTAAAGTTTGGATCGAAAATCAGAGGTTGTGGGCCCCACGGGCCCAATTGGTCAAATTCAACGATCGGGGTCAAACCGACCGTTAGATTGTGATGGGACTTCTAGAATGGGCTAAACTTTTGGTTATGGACTAATAGGAATTGTCATATAACAATTGGGGTCGTGGGCCCTTCGATCCCAGTTGGCTTAGATTGTAGGCTTTGTTGGCTTGTTTGAGGCCTTTTAGTAGTTGTAATTGTAATTGGAGGCTTGTTTTAAAATGGTATTGTGTTTTGAGTGTTTTAAATTTTTATGAATTATTATGTAATCGCTTTTACTTTCCATGAATAAGGAATGGCTTGGATAACCGGATTTTGGCATGAATAAGGAATTAATTAAATGCCTGATTGTATGTCTATATTTAAATATATGCTCGGTGGCTTCAAATCAATGACTGATGGATACTAGTTTTCTCAATAGTATGTTGTACATATTTGAATGTAGTTTGAGAACAGTTTTGAAAGATTATGCATGGTCAAGTTCAGTTAGGAATGTTGGGATTGATCTCATTTTAAAAAGGGTTTTTGGTTTTTTTTTTAAAAAATAATTTTTGGAAAAGTGGAAAAAAATTTGGAAAATGGGTTTTGGAAAAGGGGTTTGGGAAAAAAAAAGAATTTTTTTAAAAATTTTGAAAAAAGGTTTTTAAAACCCCCCCCAAATTCCCCCCCCCCCCCCCCCCCCCGCGGCAGTTGCCTTCGGAACAGTTTAGTCATTTATGACAATGCCCACGAGTCTCGGGGACCCCTGAACCATTTGGTGCGAGGATTTACGTTCTCGGGTTGATTATATCTTCCTGAGTCTTGCGAGGGGATTTGACGGATATGCGTTCTCGGGCTGACAACGTATCCCCCGAGTACTGCGAGGATATGCGTTCTCGGGCTGACCACATGTTCCCCGAGTTCTACGAGGACATGTGTTCTCGGGCTGCTTACGTATCCCTAGACTTCTGCGAGGATATGAGTTCTCGGGCTGACCATGGGTCCCCCGAGTTCTGCAAGGATGTAACAAATGTGGTACTTGGAATTGACGCAATATTATTGGAATTGACGGATTATGATTTGGAGTATGCCTATGTGGAGAGTATGTGAGTTTGGAGATGTTTTAAACTAAAATTGATGATTTTATCTTGGTACTTATTGGTGAAAGTTTTAATACATGTATTCAGATTTATGAGACAAGGATTGAAAGTTTTCTAAATTTTAAGGATTGTATACAATTCACAACTATTTTCTTGAGTGATGAGTTTGTTTTTACATGTGAAAGATGGAAGCATGTTTTATTCAAACCGTTGATATTGATATTAAGGTTTCAGGTGGCCAATGTTATTTTAATAATTTTTTTGTTTTCCTACTTATCTGTAATGAGCTATTTTATATATATATATATATGTATTTGTATATGCACATATGTGATAGGTGGAAGATTGTTCTGAAATCAATATCTTTTGCTCAAGTTTCAGCGGATTGATTACAGTTTGAATCTTTTGGTTTTTGGAAACTGCAATGGAATATTTAATTCATATGCTTACATATGGGTTGAACTTTATTTTCTTGCATAAAGAACTATGTGTGGCTTGATCCCCTCAGTAAGGGTAATTGGGCAACCTATGCAAACCTTGGTGCAGCCGCAAGTTTTTGATTGTTTGTTATGTTCAGTTTTGTAAAGTTGATTGTGCTGAACGCTCGAGACTATTTGAGTTTTATGTGCATGTGCCTTTTTCAAGGGAGACTGCCGGTTTTCCGATAGAAGCCAAACCCTAAATCAGTTTTTGGATTAGTGCAAGAAGCGTATTTTGGTCATTTGTGCCTGACACCTGCCACACCACACCCCCACACAACCCAACCACAACCCCCCCTCTCCCCCCCCCCCCCCCCTCCCAGCAAAAAAATAAAAACAATATTTGGACAAGGGAGTGGAAATAGCAACGCTTTATGTAAATATGGTTCTTCCTTTCTCTCTCGTTGCCTTAAATAGTTAAGTGAAATATAGCTATTAATTTTTCCTTTCACCAAAGAACTATGTATTAATGAAAACCCACAAAATGCTAATGTTTTAATAAAGTACTTTCATGGAATAGGCTTAGCTAAGTTGGCTAGAGAAGATGAGCTCAGTGGTGGATTCAAGAAATTCCATTCCGGGGGTCAACGTATAAAAGGTAAAAAAATTCATACAAAATATGTTGAAGAATATAAGTCTCACATCGGAAACTTAACTAAATAAAATACAACATATAATGAATGGTTCCACCACTAATATCACAAAGGCCTTCTGTGATAAAACCTCACACTTATTGGGCTTTGTAGGTGGTTAAGTTGGGGACAATATCGGTGCTGCTAGTAGTGGACCGTTGGCCCATCTCTCTAAAATTTAACATAGTATCAGAGCGGGTTGAATGATTAGGCTTGAAATATTGGGCATTTACCCTTACCCCTTACCCAATATGTGGTGTTCACATGTTGGGCTTGAAACCCTTACTCCTTACCCAATACGTGGTGTAATGTTTGACTCCGATGTGGACTTGGCTCCATGTGTGGCCCACTATATGGTAGTCCCACATGAGGGGACGTGTTGAAGAATAGAAGTCCTACATCGAAAACTTACTAAATAAAATACAACATATAATGAATGGTTCCATTACTAATATCACCAAGGCTTTTTGTGATACCCATACCTATTGGGCTTTGTAGGTGGTTAGGTTGGGGACAATATTGGTGTTGTTAATAGTGGACCACTAGCACGTCTCTTTAAAATTTAACAAAATAGACCCATAAAAATGAAACGATAATATTACATTTCATACTGAATAGAAAAAACCACATTACAAACTACAATTTTTCACGTCAAATTTTGAGTGTGGATGGTGGTGGTGGTTTGAGTGTTGAGGGGTAGGGTTAGGAGTTTGGAAGGTAGGGTTCTCTTTGGGGAAATTCAATTGAAACTGATTTTGGGGAGGGGGATTATTGGGCTTGCTTTAGGTCAGTTTGGCATTGATGTGAAAATGATGAAAAACTTCAAGATAATTGAGTTTGTTGAAACCCATTTTAATCCTTGTTTTGGGGCAAGCGAGTAAGCAATTGTTGGAATAATCATAGTTCATAACGTGTATCTGACTGTGCCCTTCCACAAAACGAAACAACTCGGCAATTAGAGAAATCGGAAAGTTAATACCTTTTGTAACCTAATTTGATTTCCTCTAGGCGATAAGACAACAAGAGAGTACGTTTCTTTTTTCTGTTTGACAAGAAACTACGTATATTCATTAGAATTGGATATGTGAAGAGTGCTGCTATTTCCACCCCTTGTATTTTCCCACCTATCTATCTTCAAATTTTTAAAGATAAATTTACTCCTTTGTAAAATGACTTCTAAGAACATTTATCCAACAATTAGACAATCCACAGCCACCTTCACTCTCGACGTAGTAACCCGACCAATTACCTAGTCTCCCAATCCCCTACAAAATTCATACCTCTTAAGTTTTCTTCTATCTTCAATTCTTGCAAATTACAAAGAAGAATCATTAGCGAAGGGAAAAAAAAATTGGAAATGCATAAAGAAAAATCTATTCAAAACTCATCCAAAACTAAAGCCATGAACAAATTGATACTTCCCCAAGCCTCCAGTTCTCTCTCTCTCTCTCTCTCTCTCTCTCTCTCTCCACAACCCCACCCCAAAATATTTGGTGGGACCACCCGGCAATATTGCCCAGCCTCTTACATATTGATTTCCAAATTCATTTCCTTTTCCACCACCAACTAAACCACAAAAACTACCAACCCTCTTTGTCTCTCAAGTTTCTGCCTCAAACCCTCAAAAGCCCAAATTCTCTTCGATTGAACAATAGTGGGAGGAAAGATAGGATTGTGTTTTTTAGGAAATTACCTAGTGGGAATTTGCATGAATTAATAATTACATAGTATTTTAGGAATAATGGTGAGTGGAAAGATAGGATTGTATGTTTTCAAATTTATAGTGGGAAGATAAGGTGGGTGGGAATATTGAACAGGGGGTGGAAATAGCAACACCCTATGTAAATATGGTTCTTCCTTTCTTTGTCGTTGCCTTAAATAAAAGGTAAAAAAAAAAATCCTTACAAAATAGACCCATAAAAATGAAACGATAATATTACATTTCATACTTAATAGAAAAAACCACATTACAAACTACAATTGTCCACGTCAAATTTTGAGTGTGGGTGAGAAATCCATGGATTTACATCCAAATGGTTTCAGGGTTACTCACCCATGGATTTACATCCGAGAAATTTGATTCAAGGGTTGCCACCATGCCATCCATTTGATTGATTAAAGGGTTGCCACCCAACATGGAGGACCTCAAGAGAGGAGCCTTGTTGCAGATGCATCTTTGATTGCTTCTGTCTTTTTTTCCTCTCCAGCTTTTCGGCTGTTCTTCTCTACCCTTGTGAGTTTTTTTTTTTTTTTTTTTCCTCTGAAGCCTCCCCCTTCTCTGCTTTTCTTGCTGTCTTTATATGGATTTATCATCCGAAAAATCATTAGATATGAAATCCATTATTGGGTAAGAAATCCCGGAATTTATTTGGATGCAAATCCATGGGTGAGTAACCCTGAAATTATTGGATGATAAATCCATCATGGGTGAAAAACTCATAAATTTCCATTGGATGATAAATCCATTTTTGGTGAAAAAACCCATGAATCAAATATTGGGTATTTAACCCACCACCAATAACAACAACAGAAAATTGATCATAGTTCAAAATCGTGGATGCCTTTGGGCATTTTCACGCTTTTTGCCTTCTCTGCCTTGGTGTTGGCTGCCAGTGGACAAAAGAGGGAACACTCTCTGGATATAAAATCCAAAAAGTGGAAGCAACCTTTACCCTTCGAAAGAAAACAATTGCTTCTGTAACAAATGCTCTATGAGTAGGGAAAATGGCATCAATATTTCTCTTTCACTTTATGTGCCTTCATTAGCACTAGAAATTGAAGAGAAGAGCTGCAAAATATATTGGCATCAGCTGCTTTGAGCCCAGAGAACTCAAATTATGAGATAAAGAGCATTAAAGTCCCGGCTAATCAAAGAAGTCGACAAATAGTCAAAAGCATGAAGGTTTGGGAGGGTCAGTGCGTTGTAAATCATGTTTCTGTTTCAGTAGATTCAAGAATCTGCTTTACAAAATAAAAACAAGCATTCGGCAGCACCCAGAGGCAAGGCGAAGACAATTTAAGAGTCAAGGCACAAAGCAAAGGCAGTAAAAAGAAATCTCAAAAGAGAGATTGGCCACTTTGGTTATAAAAAAGGCAATCAGCAAATGAATGATCTATATCAGATTCCTGAAAATCATGGGCTCTCAAATGGTTTGAAAACTACATCAAACAAAGAATGTCCAAGCACCATTTTTTGTTCACCCTGAGAAAAATATTGGCACTTGTTATCAAAACCTGAAAGGCTCAACAATATCGAAACCAAAGATGGTAACCGAGGAAACAAGAAATCAGTCAGTAATGCCAAAAGCACAAAAGCCCAAGGCAAAACAAAAGTGCCTCATGCTTTGCTCTCAAGTCCACTTAAAAAGGACTAATGGTGTGCTCAAAGATTCATCCTCAACTGTTATTATGCAAGTCTACTTGGATCAAGACTCATGAAGTTTTTCGAGTCCCTCACATCACTCTTGGTGCCAGAAACAAAAGAAAATAAAGTGTTCAGACACTTGTGCCCCCTTTGTATTCCAAGGGACGAACACGGGAGTTCACTACTTGCAGCACAATGTAAGACGATTTATTGTCTCAGCCCATAAAAGATGATCTTCTAATCCCAAGAGGATTCGAGTTTTGGTTTGATCAGGAAATAGAACTCAATCCTTATGAGATAATACTTGTACAAAGCTTATTAAAGTTAAACTCAAGTATTATCAGGATTCCTAATATAACATGGATTGAAACAAACCTATTCTAATGCAAAAAGGACACTCAAACGCTTCTTGATAGGCAAAGCCTTATGAGTGATGCACATATAAATAGAGGTCCCTCCCCTTGCAGCAAACACCCTCTTAAATCAGATCTCACCCTATCTAAGAGAAAGAGAAACTAAAGTGCTGCATAGGGTAGAAGACTCTCTAGACGAAATCAAGATACTCTACTGCTACAATGGCTGAACAAGGTTAGTATTATTGTATAAAGGTCTAGTAAAGAATTACACACAAAACTAAGAAAGCGCACAAGAGTGTCAGCGATGGTTTAAGAGAATTAAATCAATTGACGGTCAAGGAGGCTCAATAAAATGCTTATGGCATTCAGGTCTATCTGCTTCAATTATCAAATACAAGATGGCTACCAAACATGCTCACAGATTCCCAACAAGAAATATGGGAATCAATCACCGGGGCAAAGAAGCTATTTAGAAAGGAGTGCCAAGTGACTCAACCATGTTATGAAGGTGACTCCAATCCAAATACATGATTGGTCATGCTCCGAGCATCAAGCTCAACTCCCAAAAGATACCAAAGGAGCATCAATATGGATTAACGGGTTTTGTCGATCACGAGAGACCCTTAATCGTAAATCCTCCAAATCATGCATGGATACAAATGCATGTGTTAATGATCAAATTAAATTAGTGGGTTCATCAAAATTGCCCATTAGTTTTATTTGACATTGACAATAAAAAAAATAAAAATAAAAGGGTACAAAACCATCCAATTTTTGCCCATGGGTCATCTGTCCATCCAAATTTCATTGAGATTAAATTCAAATCTCTCAAACAGAAATTTTCATTGGGCTACACTCACCTATTAATTTTCAATTTTTCTCATGGGTCATCTACCCATGAAAATTCCAATGAGATTAAATTCAAATCTCTCAAACACAAATTCTCAATTAATGGGCCACACTTACCCATTAATTTTCAATTTTTCCAATAGGTCATCTACTATGAAAATCTCCAAATTGACCCAAAGACATAAATTCTCAATTTGTGGGCCACACTTACCCATTAATTTTCAAATTTTGGAACTACACCAGTTTGATCTCATCAAGGGTACGTAGGCAGTCTAGCATCCCGATAGACACAACCGCAACCAAATTTGAATCATTGGTTATATCAACCAAATTCTCACAAATCAAATATCTATCTCTACACAAATCAATTCCGAACTACGTTGGTTTGATCCCATCAAGGGTACATAGGCAGTCTAGCATCTTAATAGACGCAACCGCAACTAAATTTAAATCCTTGGTTTATTCTTAACCAAATTCACCCCAAACACACATCAAAATCGAATCCCTGGTTTATTCAGCTAAATTCACTCAAACATTTTTTCAATCAAATTCATTCAAATTCCCCCTTTTGCAATGAGTCATTTATTCATTGTAATCCTTTGAACTACAAGTAGCTTGATTCCCGCAATGGATACCTAGGCACCCTGAGGATGGACTTGAAAGCAGCCACAAAACCAAACACACACGTTTTGTTTCTTTATGATGGAATCAAAGGGTGTTCCCTTAAAATAAGGGATTGTTATTAAGAGACACTGCGTCTCGAATGGGTCGAACCTGAAATAATAAAACCCCATTATTTAAATAGTAGTGGTGAAATTATGTTGGGAGGATCACATTTTCCTTCAAAAACTATTATGTGTTAATTGATTTACTTTGTCCTTGAATTGGTGACCTGTGTGTTTCTTCAACATTTTAATTTGATATTGGTTGATAAAAATTTGATGTGCTTCCTAACCCCAAAGTGATAGGATGATAAGGGTTCTGTTGCAATTATGGTTAGGTCAGAAGCCTTGAAGAATCTTGATCAAGAAGCTTGGAAGAAATTGGGTTTTGGGGTTTATCCTTCTTGTGTTGTGCTAGCATCCAAGGCACCACATGCTCTCCACCTGTATGTTGAAATGCATCACTCAGGTGGTTTATGCAATGATGGTAATGGAATTCTTGAATTTGATGTTGGCTGCCATATGGGTATTCATGATAAAGGTGGTGGATTTGTAGTTTATACTGGGCATGCTGGTTCTGATCTCCAACTGTTTGATGATATGGATGTGAAGAGTGATTATATGATGTATATTACTTGTCTATTCAGTCATAACAATTACAAAGATATATAGCAAATTGTACAGAAACATATATGGAAAGAAGTAATAACTACAGCCTAAACTACAGGGATTGCTGGACTAGAGAAGGAAACAGAATCAGTTAAAGGTATGCAGCAATCTACTCCTATGATTGAGATTTGATATCGTAACACTCCCCCTCAAGTTGGAGAGTGAAGGTTTAGAACTCCTAACTTGCGAATAATCATATTGAAAGGAATCTCTTCCAAGTGGTTTTGTGAAGATGTCTGCCAACTGGTGGGAAGAAGGCGTGTATGCAGCAGTAATCATCCCTGATTGAATTTTCTCCCCTACCAAATGACAGTCCAACTCAATATGTTTTGTACGCTCATGAAAAACTGGATTGGCTGCTATATGTAGTGCAGCTTGATTGTCACAATGTAAAACAGCGGGCTCTTGAATATTGACTTGAAAATCTTGTAACAAGTATCTCAACCAAGTTATCTCACAAGTTGCATGCGCCATGGCTCAATATTCGGCTTCGGCTGAAGAGCGTGAGACAACATTCTGCTTCTTCGGCTGAAGAGCGTGAGACAACATTCTGCTTCTTTGTTTTCCATGATATTAGTGCATTCCCAAGAAAGGTAAAATACCTAGAGTCACAGAAGGCTGTCAGCTTTAAGTTGTTTTCTGAAGGAAACAAAAGTCCTTGGCCGGGTGAACCCTTTAGATATCGTAAAACTCGAAGTACTGCCTCAAGGTGTGGCTTGCGTGGTTGGTGCATGAATTGGCTAAGTATATGTACTGAGTAAACAATGTCTAGCCTGGTTATAGTAAGGTATATAAGGTGCCCAACAAGTCTCCTATAGTGAGCAGGGTCATGTAACAGATCACTATCAGTTGGAGTCAGCTTTAACTTTTGCTCCATGGGAAAATCATATGGGCGTGCTCCGAGAAGACCAGCATCTTTTAGAATATCCAAGGTGTATTTTCGTTGACAGATGACAATTCCATGCTTGGATCTTGACACTTCAATGCCCAAAAAGTATTTAAGATCACCTAGGTCCTTGATATGAAATTTTTCATGAAGGACTCCCATGAGAGATTTAATGGAGGCTGGATCATTGCCTATAATTATAATGCCGTCAACATAAATCAATAAAGCAGTGAAAGATGAGCCATGTGACCTAGTGAATAGAGAGTAGTCTGCCTTGGACTGATTAACTCCCACCATTTTTATAGCGTTGGAAAATTTGGAAAACCAATTTCGTGATGCTTGTTTAAGTCCATATAGTGACTTGTTGAGTCGACATACAAGATTCTCCCCTTGTCGATGAAAGCCTGGTGGAGGAAGCATATATACTTCCTCATCAAGATGTCCATGGAGGAACACATTTTGGACATCGAGTTGGTGAAGAGGCCAATGTCTAGCAGCAGCAATAGCAAGCAAGCATCGGACAATGACAAGTTTGGCGGTGGGGGAGAAAGTCTCATGATAGTCAAGGCCTACTTGTTGGGTGTAGCCTTTAGCCACTAAGCAAGCTTTGTAACGCTCAATGGTGCAGTCTGAATGATGTTTGATTTTATACACCCATTTGCAACCAATGGGCTTGTGACCATGTGGCAGGGACGTAAGGGTCCATGTGTTATTTTACTCCAAAGCAGTAATCTCAGTAGCCATGGCTTGCTGCCAATTGGGGTCATGTGCAGCTTGATCATAAGAAGTGGGCTCTGTTTGACCTGAAATAATAACTAAGAAAGAACGATGTGCGGGTGATAGACATGCATAAGAAACAAAATTTGACAAGGGATAACGAGTACCTTTCATAGAACTTGGCACAGAGTCGGACAATGGAACTTGGGTATGCAACATAGCATGAGACACTTTATAATCACGATGCCAAATAGGAGGTCGTGTAGGACGAGTGGAGTGACGGGTTGGTTCCAGATGAGGAGATGGGTGAGCCATCACCGATGAATTTGGTTCTGTGGGGGCGGAAGCGATGGGAAGAGTTGGAGGAAGAGAAATCGGCTCCGGCGAGGCAAGAGGAGTGGAGTTATGGTGGTCCGCATGAATGGTGGAAGAATTATTAGATTCATCCACAGGAATATGGTGGTTCGCATGAATGGGGGAAGAATTATTAGAGTCATCCACATGGATAACAGAAGGTGACTCCTCCATTGAAGGATGGGATTGGTCAAGATGCTGTGAAACATCAGGTTGATAAGGAGATGTGAAGGATGGATTCATACATGGCTCATGAGAAGAGTCTATGCATGACAAAACAATTGAGTTTGGCCGTGTGTCACCTGCAGAGTTTGAATAAGGAAAAACATTATCATAAAAAATGACATCGCGACTAGAGAAAAATTGTTTCGTGGTGAGATCATAAAGGCGATATGCCTTTTTCCCTACAGGGTAGCCGGTGAAGATACAACGACGGGCATGTGAGTCAAACTTCTGGACAGGATGGACGCTTGTGGCATGGTAAAGACACCCAAAGACTCGCAAGTGATCCAATAAGGGTGCACGATCATAGAGTAGTTCAAAAGGGGACTTTCCTGACAACAAAAGAGTGGGCATGCGATTAATTAGATAGGTAGCAGTAAGGACACATTCACCCCAAAAGATTAAGGGAACATTTGATTGAAATCGTAAAGCACGAGCAACATTTAAAATGTGGCGATGTTTATGCTCAGCCACTCCATTTTGTTGAGGAGAATAGACACATGTAGTTTGATAAAGAATGCCATGCTCCATAAAAAATGGGCGCATAGAAGCAAACTCGCTGCCATTGTGAACACGTATTGCTTTTATATCGCGATTAAATTGAGTACGAACAAAAGCATGAAAAGATTTAAATAATGGCTGAGTTTCAGATTTGAAGCGCATCAAATATAACCAAGTGCAACGAGTATAGTCATCTACAATGGTTAAAAAGTAGAGTGCTTCAGAAATGAGAAGGAACTTTATGAGGTCCCCAAATATCACAATGAATTAAAGAAAAAGGTTCAGTAGAAGAAATTGAACTTCTACCAAAAGGCAATCTAGTTTGCCGTGCATGCATCACATTGATGAGAAGAGTTAGAAAAAATTGTTGGATTTATTTTAGTAAGTAATTGTAGGCGAGCAGGTGAAGGGTGACCGAGACGTTGATGCCAAAAATTTGATGAAGTGGAGACGTGATTTGAGGATGGGTGAGTAGGAATAAGGTGAATATAATAGAGTCCGCCATGTTGTTTACCCAAGCCAATTGTCTTCTTCGTTGCCAAATCCTGCAAAAGACAAAAATCAGGAAAAAAGAGGACACAACAATTCAGAGATTTGGTAAGCTTGCTAATAGACATTAAATTAACTCTAAAAGAAGGGACACAAAGAACATTGTATAAAGAAATATTGGAATCAAAAGATATGGACCCAATGGAATGTACTGGAGCGTTAGCGCTAGTAGGTAATTTAATAGATGAAAGAGTCAATGAAGACGACGATTGAGAAAAAATTGAAGGTCAGGATGTGATGTGATCCGTTGCACCACTATCAAGAATCCAAACCTGTGGAAAATTATTGGAAGAAACTGAATTTTGAAAATCAGAAAAATAAGAACTTGCCAGACCTGTAATGTTTGTTTCCACGTGATTAGCAAAGGTGGAACAAAACTGATCAATGATAAAGAGTAGAATTTTGAGATACAGAGAGCTCTCAAACAAAATAATAAAAAACAACCATAAGGCTAAGAAGAAATCAAATCGTGGTGAAGGTCCCAGAGCCTATCGCTCTGATACCATGTGAAGAGTGATAATCTGATGTATATTACTTGTGTATTCAGTCATAACAATTATAAAGATATATAGAAAATTGTACAGAAACATATATGGAAAGAAGTAATAACTACAGCCTAAACTACAGGGATTGTTGGACTAGAGAAGGAAACAGAATCAGTTAAAGGTCTGCAGCAATCTACTCCTATGATTGAGATTTGATATCGTAACAATGGAGGTGGGGTATCATATGCGAATTTCTAACAAAGGTGGAGGTCTCACGCCTAGGCCTTCGGTGGGGTTGTGGAGTTCTGGAAACTGCATTGCAGTTTTCATTTAATTACAATTGGATTTTTGCTCTTTCCTTGGCTTTCAACTTCACCAATTTGAAGAGTAGAGGCTACCCAGATGAAGAATTGGGTGGGCAAGAAAAGAGTAGAACTACTCAAGAGCAAGGGAACTCAAAATTGGACTTTCAGAAACTACATTGTAGTTTTCATTTAATTACAATTGGATTTTTGCTCTTTCCTTGGCCTTCAACCTCACCAATTTGAAGAGTAGAGGCTACCCATATGAGGAATTGGGTGGGCAAGAGAAGAGTAGAACTACCCAAGAACAAGGGAACTCAAAATTGGACTTTTGAAAACTGCATTGCCAGAAATAGAGTATTTTACCAACATGTCTTGAATAAAAAAAATATATATATTGTTTTGTTTTGTTTTAACTCTAGAGCTGAGCATTTTTGTCCAAACTCAGCATTGCAAGTTAGATTTTTGTATTGCAGTTTCTGTTTATGCATTGTAGTTTCCGCTTCTACATTTCAGTTTCTGTTTATGCATCGCAGTTTCCATTTTAGTATTTTCATCTTGGTTCCTCCATTTCGCTTCTATAAAATTAATTTTTGGTTTTGTAGATGTTTTCGTTTTTTTAACATAATTGATATCTACAGTTCTTGTGTGAATATGTGTTAATTTTTTTTTAAAAAAAAACCATTGATTGTTTATATAAATATTACAAAATCAAGTGGTGTAGTGGTTTGTGAGTGAGTTTTTCTCTTTTGAGGGTCAAGGTTCGAGTCCCTTCAATGACACAATTTTTTTTTTATTTTAAAAAGGTGAATAAAGGCAATGGAGTTGGTCCCTTGCAAACGGCCACTGGGGGTGACGACAGTGGTTGGCCGACGACGAGTGGCTGGCCGTTGTTGGCCGGCAGCGCAGGCGTCCGACAGTGGTGGTGGCAGGTGGCCGGCGGCGGGTGGTGGTGGCAGGTGGCCGGCGGCGGGTGGTGGTTGGCAATGGTGGTTAGCCAGTGGTGGCAGTTGACTGGATATGGACATATGGCATAGTATACTTTCTTTAGAAGGAGTGACATTGTGTGTAATTTTGATATTTTTTAATGATATTTTTGTAAAATTAGGTACTACATTTTGGTATTTGGCCTCATGCTAATTAGATGAAATTGTATTCCTATCTTCTAAATTAATAAACTATATTGTGTTTTAAAACTAAAGCTCCCTTAAAAAAATGACAATCTTAATTTCCTGTAAAATTCTACTAAAAAAATTAAAAGTCTCCAAAGTGGTCTTTTAATCAAAGGCTTCCAAATAAAATATTCTAAAACATGTAGATCTTGTATCGTGCTATCCTCCAGTACTTGATAACATGTCATATAGATAGATAGTGGACTTTGCCTACAAAAACCCCATCATGCATGCCATCCAAAGATGCTTTGCATATAATATTATATGCACATGCAATCCAACATATCCGATTCTTTTCAGGGGACAGCTAGCTATTAATTATAAAGTAATCAAGATTCATAATCACCCTTTTCTTAATTCAGGGTAGGTTTGGGTAGGTATACATCCCCCTCTATATTTAGGATCACATATCCCCCTCTATATTTTAGTGGCCTGAAATTTGCTTTATCGCCAACAAGCCAAAGGCGCAAAAAGTGCTTATCACCAAAATAGAAGAATAATTTTTATATGTATTTGTTTTTTTTACGGGAACTGGTTTTCCAACTTCTTGTTTATCCACTTACACTTTTTTGTAAGTGGATAAAAGACCGGTGAGGAGCAAAATGCCACAAACTTGGTGGTTAATTAATGGTGAGAATCAAATCATCTGTGCCATGCCATTGTTGGTGGGAGAAAGTTTTCTAATTTAGTATTGAAAAAGGTGTAATCTTCAGTCCTCACTTTCTATAAGTGGCCAGAAGAACACTTCTTCATCCTCAATAATTAAGTTAGTGCACGCCCTAGAAAACTGCCCTTTGGTGGAAAAGTTTAGGACAATATCCGTACGAGACAACCTTCTTGTTACTTTAATCATATTTATTAATTCTTTCTCGAACTCACAGAACATGCTAGAAAGAAGAAACCGACTTCAACTGGTAATTCTGAATCACTCCTACCAAATAAAAAAATAAAAAAATTGGACAGATAAATAGACAACTCCTCCTCGATATCCATCGATCTTATAAAGAATATTTTTTGGGACAAATGCTTTGTGCTTGTTCTTTGTGGTTGTGGTGATGTGAGTTGGGTTTGTGTAGCTATTTTAAACATATCTTTAGTAATTCAGCTTTCAAGACCCCTGACGTATGACCATGAAGTTGAAAGGATATTGATTGATTCTGAGATACTCCTCCTTTCTGCAAATTACAGTTTGACATATGCAAAAATTATTTATAAAAAACACAAATAAAAAAATATATATTCTACACACATGTCACACTGCTATTAGTAGGAATGTAAGAGCTCCTACTTCCATATTAAGAAGGAAATTAAAAAGGAGCTATTTAACTCATATGTACCTTAGTAAGCAATCAAAATAATGTCACTCAATTTTGTGTTTCTTTTTCATATAAGTGATTGAAAAAGGGGAAAATCAAACTAGGACCTTGGATGTAGAGGAAAATATTCTACCACTTAAGCTACAAGCCTCAACTACTATGTCACACTTTTTATACCCTAATATACTACTTTTTATGGTTGCATTCTTCTCCTTATCCACAATAATGCTTTTTGTAAGACGCACTTGATAAATGCTTTATCAACAAGCACTAAAACCTTCTTTAACTTTAGAAAACTTATCCATCTTTCCCTATGTCAGCCAAAAAGCACTCCTAAGTCCTAACCACACCATTATATGTAGTATAACTTCTGGCATTTTTTGGTAATCATCCAATTAATAGTTCATGTAATTTCACATTTTGGTTTTTAACCGAAATGGTCCTCGAACTTTTGCTTGAGTTTCATTTTGATCCATCAACTAAAAATTTTATTTCAATTCACCAAAATTGAGGGATGTTTTTACCCCTCAATTTAACGGCAAAATGGACAGACTTTGACGATAAAACTAATTTGACACATGGAGAGTTGAGAGACTATTGGAATGAAAAATTTAGTTCATAGACCAAATAAAACTCGAGCAAAAATTGGAGGACGATCTCGGTCAAAAACCACTTCACATTTTGTTAAAAAGGAAAATTTACAAAAACCGAGATTTATTTATCCCATGGGAAAGCATAATGACTCTTTGAGCTGCTCGTGTGAAATTGGATGCTCCATTGCTCCTTGAAGCATGACAAATCGTTGAGTGAAAGCATCTCCAATTTATGCCTTGGTTTAACAGAACCATTCCCTCTGTTCTGGGAACATTCTCGGGTAGACATCACAGCTGAGAGGTGATCATTATTTGAAAGTAATTTGCAAGCCAACTCGAACGACAAAGTGGTGAAACATTCAACAGTGGCTTTCTTATTTGTGCTAAGCTTGAATGCTTTACGATTGGATTCAAAGTCAAATGAACAACTAGCGGGTTTCTTTGATTTTACTTTTGCATTTATGATAACAACTCACACGGGAAAGTTTGTTAAACGTTGAAATTTTGCCTAGAATAAAAGGTTAGGTTTCCAATATGAGATATTTAGTCATATATCAATTTTTAGCACTAAAACTATAAATAAATCATACACCATTTAATTTCTATAAACAAACCCATAAAAAAACCCAATAAATGACAACTGATCTTATTGAATTTAATTTTGATTATTAAATTACTTTGATACCCCATTGTGTGTTTTGGGCTTTTTTATAAGGTTTTGGGGTTGGGTTTGTTTTAGGAAATCAATGGCAGTTTTGTAATTTAAAAGAAGTTAAAAGCCTTTTTGTTATGTTGTAAATGGGCTTTGTGTGTATTTCTAAAGTCTATTTCATATATGATTTTTTTAAAATAATTTGGGCTCCTATATTGGGTATTATAGTGAATCTCTCATCCCACGAAAGCAACAACCTAACATACTAAATCTCCAATAGCAGTAGCAAATTAAATTTTGTTGACATATGTGGCAATTGACAAGGTTTATTTACTGCTTTAATAATTTGTGCCTAGCATACTCTTCAATTCAATTAATGCAATTTTATGAAGAAAAATATGAACACATGTGAATAATGTCTATGTATTTATTATCTGGAAAAAAAAAAGTGCATGTTTTTAACATTTTCAAGGAGGTTTTGTTTTTCCAAAGTAAAATTAAATGTTTTGAAGAGCCAAGGTTTTTTTTTTTTTTTTTTTTTGAGAAATTCTATGATTGCATTCATAATTCAGCCAAAAAAACCACTAGCCACAAAGGGCCAATACAAACTAGCCACAAAATGGCCATTACAATAATGGAGCGGTCTAATATCAAAATTAAGACAATATGGCGTGTCTCCACTAACGATCATGTTGGATCGAAGAAACTCTGGCATAGGTATCCTAACTAAGATTGCAAACTTAGAATAATAAAAAAGAGATAAAGCTTGAAAAAATCAAGCCATAACAATACAAATAAAACTTTCATAAAAGAGATATGAAAAGCTCTCACAAAGGAGAGATGAAAAACTCTCACAAAAGGAGAGGTGAAAGAAGAGCCAAGGTTTACCAGTCCTGAATAGAGAGAAATAAGTTGCAGCTTTAATGACTGTGTTTCACAAGGCTATTGGAGAGAGTTTTGATGATGTAACTCACTTATTTTAGTATTCCAAAGTTGTTGACGAGGCTATTAGAGATGCTCTAAGCAAAACTAAAGTGGACAAAAGCAGCATAAAAACTACTAACTCATATCACCACAATTAAGCATAACCCCAAACAAAGCCCACAAGCCCAACATAGCTAAACCTTAAATCAACCCAAGAACCTAAACGAACCATACCACAACCACCTGAAGAAGCGCTATCACGACCACACCCACCACCGCATCTGTAACAAATTCAGAGAAAATATGGTTTCCATCGATTTACCTGCACATAAGAGCGAACAAATAAACCAAAAGTAAATTTATGTTTTACTCATAAAAAAACTTTCACTTTTAGAAAAAGCCAAAGCTTTTTAAAAAAAGACAGAATAACCTCTCAACTTTCAAACTAAAGACATGCAAATGTAAAGGATTTCTTAGGAAATCAAAAAATAAATAAGGGCAATTTTGTCCATTTTCTTCTTTTAAAAATTTTCTCTCTCCTTTGGGCTTTTCCAAAGTCTCCCTATAAAACAACCCTGACAAAGAACAAGTGGGTGATTTGCAACAACCTTTGTCAAATAATGTAGAACCAAATTTAAAGAACCTAAGTATTATTAGAGAACGGGTTTTGGGAGAAGGATTTTATTAAGAATATAGTTCAAAAAAGGTGATGGGGAACTTCAATATGAACATGGATAAGAATAAATCACAACAAGGAGCTTCTTATTGACTTATTCACTAACCAAAAAAAAAAAAAAAAGCAAAAAGAGAGGAGGGGGAGGAGGGACAATGATGCTTCTTCCTTCTCCACCTCCATGGATTTTCTCTTTGTGACTCACAGAATGATAGAGTGACTAGGGTTTTATTAGGTGTGTTCTTTGAAAATGTGATATCAAACACTCCTTAATTTGATATTTTAATTAGTTGTCACATAATACATATGTACCTATATTGAAAGCTGTAGAGGACGCCGTTTTTTTTTTTTTTTCTCAAAGAAAGGAAAATCGTAAGTGGACATATTGAAGGAGTGTGAGATAATGAGTTAGAATTAGGATATGCTTAGGGCTTGATTTTTTTCGATGTAACAAAGAAGTTTAATAAATATAGATTTTCAGGTTTATTATATTTTCATCAAATGAAAGAGTGGGAGATAATGAGTTAGGATTATGATATTTTGAGGTTTTGATCCCCCCAATTGTAACAAATGAAATAAAAGAAATATTGATTATGTGGAAATTCATATTCGCGTCATAAGTTGTTTTTAATATTTACTAGAATGGGCCATACATACTTTTCATGTGTCAAATGAAGATATTGTAATCTGTAGATCGAAGTGGAGAAAGTAAGGAGTGAAAATACGCGGGTATTTATTATAGGGGAATAGCCCAAAATGCCACCATTTTTATAATTGTAATTGAAAATACCACCCTTTTTTAAAAATTTTGGAACTATGATCTATAAATAGAATTTTATTGTCCCCTTATTGCACAGATATCACTTTTGCTGAAATTTTATTGTCTCTGTTTTGCTGAAGTTCTCTCTCGCCTCTGTCTCTTCGCTGCCCTCTGTTTCTCTTCACTCTCCGGTGGCTTTGCTCCGAATCTGTGGTCCTTCAGCTCTCAGTCTCTCCTCACTCAGCTCCGACTGTCTCTTCTCTCTTCCTCTCCCAGCGACAGGTACTGTTCATCGGCATTTTCTTACAGTTTAAGGGTTTCTCTCAAGTTGTTTTAGGGTTTATGCATTTCTCTGAAATTGGCTGAGGGGTTTGTTCGAAATTGGTTGAAGGTTTAGGGGTTTCGCTGAAATTAGTTTAGGGGTTTGTTCGAAATTGGTTGAAGGTTTAGGGGTTTCTCTGAAATTGGTTTAGGGGTTTCATCGAAATTGTTTTAGGGGTTTGTCTGAAATGATCTGAGTATGATGATTCCTTGTTTCAAACAGTGAATGGGTTTGTTCTTTGTGGACTGATGCTTGCACTGCTGTTGTGTTGCTGTTGCTGTTGCTATTGCTGTCGTATTGTGTTTTTTTGCTAGTGTATTGCTAATGTAGTGATGTTGTGTTGGCATTTTAGTGCAGTTGTATTTTTAGTTTTAGTATGGTTTTATTATGGTTTTTGTAGCAGTTATTGAATGGTATTTGGTGGCTTAGTATGAGTCTTTATGAGCATTGCATTTAACCTTCTTAGAAGTCTAATTGGTATCTATTTTGTTTGTTGAAGATGATATCTAAAGTGTAAGACAATTAACCTGTGTATGGTGATTTCTTCTCTGTGGATCATTACCAAAAAATACTCGCTGATTATATTTTACGTAGAAAATGTGGCCATGAAAAGAATTTGTGGCTAAAACTCCATGATGGAAGCAACCATTTTGAAATATCTTAAGCAAACTGTTGGTGGCTTGCTAAATTCCTTAATTTTTTTCTCTTTATCTTCCAACGAGGTAGTGACCCTTCACATTACACTCAATTGTGCAAAGGATTTGCATGGTTGTCTGATGGAATCGAAGAATAATTTACATAGAAATAATTTCCTTTGTTATCGTTCGTAGTTTTTCATATATGAAAGAAACTTCTAGATTGATAAAATATCTCAAGACAGAGTTTGACAAAATCAAGTATTGTATAAATATTTGAACTTGTAAACTCCCAACCATATCATACTTTTTGTTTGAGAATAATGCTTGTTAATTCGACATATTTTTGTATAACTTTGTTTACTAAGTTTAGGGCTTGCATATTGGATATGGATGAGTTTTGTTTAGAACCATATGTGGTGTAATATGAGTTGTTTAAAAGTTTGCTGTTTTGTGCTTGATCATTGTGTGCTTAAAAGAAAGCGGGAAATGAGTGAAGATGGGAACCTACCAGCAGCAGCTGTGGTTTAGAGAAATGGGGACATTGATTTTGCTATAAGCTAACTGTTTAAGCTTTTGCTTTTGTTGTTTGTGTATGGATACTTAGAGAAGTCTGTTTCTGAGGAGAACTTATAATTTTGTAATTGTACATGTCTTACAAACATTTTATACCGTTTTGATGGTTTATTTATGAATTTATCTTTCATTTTTTGTTAAGAAAAAACTGAAGGGATGGTGCCAATTTCTTTCATTTTCTTACATTTGAAAGGAGGGCCATAGTAGAGTCAGTACTGTGGTTGCCACTAATTCATAGGAAGTAGAAATCTAAATTCTGTGAATAAACTGGCTGTCACTTCAATTCACATGCTCGTTGACATACTTTAGATTAAGAATTAGTTGTGGTTTCACCTTACATGCATTTTATTGGAGTTTTATGGCTACACGTGTTTTTATGGTAAAACAGTGGCTGTATGAAGCTGCTGCTATAGCTTTTGAGGCTATACCACGTACTTTGGCTCAGAATTGCGGGGTGAATATGATTAGAACAATGACGGCGCTGCAGGGAAAGGTTTGAATCTGTTTTGTATGGCTTTGTTCAGTTTTTTTATGATTTGTCATTTCTATATACGTTCTGATGCATCATTATTATTTTGGTCAGAATATGATGCATCATTTAGATCCTAACCACAATTTTTTTTTCCATAGCATGCAAATGGTGAAAAATCATGGATTGGCATTGATGGTAACACTGGTGTGATAACTGATGTGAAAGAGAAAAAGATAGGTGGATATCTTTTTGGCTTACTATTGTTGCTCTCTTTTATTTCCTTCGCTATCTCAATATTCACATTTGTTGGGTGATTTATATTTGCTGAAAGCTCTGAAATAGGACTTTTAATGTAGTATTGTTCTCAAATGTATCCATTATATGTCCCTTTATTGATATGGCATAAGTGTCAATCTTCTGGTTTATATTGTCGATTTGCTTCAGTAGTAGTTCTAGTTTAGAGCTTCTCCCAATATATTTCGACAGCACTCATGTGAGGGGAAGTGCTGTTGTCGTGGTTATTAAAAAATTTCCCAATAAATTTATTTTGTTGGTAAGGCTGTTCATTTTGAGGATTTATGATGTCAGATATGGGATGCCTACAACGTGAAGGGCCAGAGTTTTAAAACGGCCATAGAAGCTGCTTGCCTACTTCTCAGAATCGATGACATTGTGAGTGGGATGAAGAAGAAGCAGCCTCCTGGTGCCAAAGCTCATTCCAAGCCTCAAGTTGAGACAGAAGGCGATGCAGATAATGAGCAAATAATTCCGGAGTGCTTATGGAGAGCACGTGGTTATCTCAGTTTGAATGAAGTTTTGCTTTAAAGAAGAAAAAAAGGAGCATTATAAGTTTGATGAGGATATTTTTTAGGTTTGTAATGTCACCTTAACTTGGTAGTGTGTGTTTTGTCCCTCTTCTTTCTTTCTCAATCGACGAGGTGGAAAGAAGAGAAGTCTTCTTATTGGAGAATGCTAATGTTAGTTTCACATGTCATCTGTGTATCGAACACAATTTCTTTGTTCAACTTCGTGGATTGGCACAGTGGAGCTTATTTCTACCATTCTTCTGAATGATTGTTAACAGTCCAAACTTAGTTATTGACACAAATATGTACTTTTCTAAAAGTAAGAAAACAAAAAGTTTTTCATGGCCAAGCATCAATTTTAATAAGCCAGTGTGGCACCTAAAACACACAACGTACGGCACTGTACACAAACTTGTGGAGGAAAGGATTCATATTGAGCATCTATTTTATCCACTTAGGGAGAGTAAGAATTGATCTTGTCACTCCCATATTCAGCCAATATGCCACGTATTGATTCAAAGCAGAGCTTAAAAATGAAACGAAAGCAGATAAAAAACCCTAGACACGGCCAGCTGATGCAACTGAAATTGGCAAATAGCAAAGATGACATGAAGTCTGGGACTTCACAAGCGAGGCTGAACGAGGATGAAGCTGTGAGGGTTGCATACAAGCATGGGACGCCTCTTGAAGGAGGCAAAATTGGTGATTCTGAGCCTGTGGATTTATTTTCCAGTCCTCATCATATTCCAAAGTAGGGCAATATGCCTACAATACAAAGGCAATACGAAGGCAATACGAAGGCAATATGACCACAATAAATATACAATACGAAGGCAATAGTAGGGCAATATGGCCACAATAAATATACAATACGAAGGCAATAGTAGAGCAATATAAGTACAATATAAAGGCAATATTAGGGCAATATACATATAATACATACACATTACAGTATTAAGGGAATACAAACACAATACAAATGCAATATTAAGTCAATGTACATACAATACATACACATTACAGACAACATTTCACACATGCGAAAGAAATCGCCTCCCAAACTGAACAATACTATCTATCCCACGAAGGGAAAATGAAGGCAACAAAAGATCCATGTACTCGGGTGAGATGAACTGAAGCAGCATTCACCGTTACTACAGGTCCATCAAAAGATCCATGTCTTTGTCCTTTCTTCTCGCTGCATGCACGAGGCTATGATGAGCCATTCCATCAAAACCCATATTTAGTACCTGCCAGACACCAGCTACATCAATTTCACTCCAATTGTGGTCTGGTGAGATGACCGAAGCATAATCTCGGAACATTTCGAAGCCGTTGTTGAAACATTCAACCATTTCATGGTTATATTCTTCAGATTGTGTGAATGTTTCGAGGGCATTTTTCTTTGTGTCTTCCAATTTCAACTTCAAGGACTCTAACTCTTTGCTCCGACTTTTTGCTTTAAGAGCTTGCTTCACCTCTCCAGCGTATGCTTTGTTCAACTTGTTGGCCAAGTTTCCCATAACTTGGCCATGAATATCGCACTTACTCTCCCACCAATCCGTTGCCTTTGACATATATTGGAGGTGGTGCTTGACGGCGGAGATTTTGTCAAGCGGATCATGAGTGTCAGCCTCACTTCCAGATGAAGTGGGATCATGATTGGGAGTCCGAGGTGGAGATGGGAATGGCACATGCCAGGGCTGGTCCCCCGGGTAACTCACATGCTCGTTAGGAGGGCATACATCTGACATGTTGAAGTATTACTGGGGACAATTCACAGCTGTTGCCTGCAACCAAACAAATAGAGGTACATTCAGTCTCCAGTTGTAAACGACTATATGGTTAGGTTGAGTGGAGAATATTTGCCTTTCAGTAAGACTAATTACCTTTCCCGTTAAGAAGGTGCCTCTGTTGCAGTTCTATATAGGAAGGTTCAGTTATATGTACGAACTTATATGAGGTAAATTGGGTTTTGTGTTGGTGCATTAAATTGATGGGATTCAAAACTACACCATTAACTCCTTGGCTGTAAGTTACAGCAGTACAACATGACATTAACAACAATAAAATTGTATCTCTATGTATTTTTGGCAACTGGGCAAAAATAATGTTGACGAGTGGGTTCAGATTCTCCTCCTAAACGTATTTTTGGCAACTGGGCAGCTGTGTTCAAGCACCCCAAATTAGGAGGGGCAGAGTACACTTACACTTCATTTCTTTCAGTACCATTATCACCACCATGCATCTCCTCCACCTCGCTAAAATCAATCATATCCATAAAATCTGTCCCTACTTCACCTCCCAAATCAGTGACATTTGTATTATTCCAAGTTACTTCATTGCTTTCAACAATGGCAACTGAAGAATGACCCATCCGACTACTATCTGTCGTGATATGCATACTATGAACTACATCATTTGTCAGTCCTTTATCTTCTATACTCATGAGTAAGGGAGCTAGTTTTGAAGGTGTTACCTCGGAATTGTACTTCATAAAAAAATTGACATCATCATCGTCCTCAATCTTTATGCACTTCCACTCATTCGAGGCCACCAAAACTGAGAATTTTAAGCAAACCTTGTCTTCCCTGCTGTTTGTATTACCAATCTGATGCACACGGTCCAACAGTTCAGCAAAATTGATGGTCCGTGGAACTATTAAGCCTTTTGAGTCACCCCCTTCGTATTTGCACATCTTCTTCGAGGTGACCCATTTTCCATTGTAGCACACGAGAATAACAATTGTCTCCATTTCTGACCATGACAAAACAACATTTCATTCACACAATATAACCACAATAACCATACAATACAATAGCAATATAACCACAATATAACAGCAATATATAGGCAATATAATGGCAATATAACAGCAATACGACTGTAAAATAAGAGGAACACATCAGAATCACACTATACAGATCTACTACATCAAATAGAAATTCCCAAGTTTCAAGATTCACATATCCAGACCAATCTAAATGCAATTGGTACAAACCCAGATGAATGAGCATGAATATTCAACAAAACCTAACCCAAATAAATTAAAGCCAAAACGAATTTAACACAAACCCAAACAATCAAACTATAACCCATTTCACATAATACTGATATTAAGAAAATAACCATCAACACTACCTTTTCGAGGTCGGCAATCCAGTAGAGCTTCAAGGTTGCAAGCAGCTATTCAGAAGACATAGCTAAAGGGAGGGGTTCGCGATTCCAAACAGAGAGCAAGAGATCGAATAGGGGAGAAAGGGACATAACGAAGCTAGAGAGAGACAGCTGCGCTATGAGAAACAGAGCAAAGAGAGAGACAGAGAGTTGTGCTAGAGAGACAGAGAGAGAGCCAAGAGAGAGAGAGCCAAGATAGAGAGAGCCAAGAGAGACACAGAGAGCTGTGATAGACAGATACCAAAGAGAAAGAGAGCTGTGCCACAGAGAGAGAGAGAGAGAGCTGTGTGAGCTTCTTCTCTCCAAAATTTCTGAACTTGTGAAAAATCAGCAATAAGTGGGCAATAATTTTATATTTATAGGTGATAGTTGTACAAAAATTGGGAAAGGATGGTATTTTTAATTAAAATTATGAAATGGGTGTCATTTAGGGCTATTTCCCTTTATTATATTGCCCATAATTTTAAGTTTATTATCGTTCAATGTTAAAAGGGTGTACTGACATTTTACCCTCTTGGCTGGCAAATAGTGTTCTCTTAAATAATAGTATGGATAGGCTTCCCCATATCTCTCAAGAAAAAACCTCCGAGAAAATCCTAAGAAAAGAAACTCTAGCCAACTGATTCTAGAAATTTCTTTGTTTAGTTTCTTTTTTTCCCCCTTCAAAAAGGTAGTAATTTCTTCTCTAATTTGATCTTTATGTTCTTTTTTAGGGCTCGTTTTGTACGTCGGACTGTACTGACTAATTTCCGTCGGATAGTATTAATCTGTTCCGGAGAGTACTGACTATTTATCCATAATATTATAAGGCGTTTGGTGCTGTTCTGGATAAATAGTCAAACTAAGTTATATTGTGTTTGGTGATGTTCCAGATAACATCAGATCATACTATTTTTAAAATAAAAAAATTCTTTGATAATTTTAATGGAAATTGAGATTCAAATGACATGAATTTTTTTTGGGTAAGATTCATATGACAAGATTTTTTTTTCAATTGTTTTTGCCAAGATTTTTTTTTTCATATAACCCATTATCATAATTGTAGTATCTCATAAAAATTCCAACATACTTACATACATTAATAAAAACAGTACCAAATAATGTATAATTCAAAGTGATAACTTACTAAGGTGATAATAGCAAAAGGGAAAGTTGTTCATAAACCAAACTACATCAAAGAGTGAATCACAGCTCCCTCGCCCCAAGTAAGAGAAGAACAAATGCTTTTCGCATAGCACCATCCAATGTCAGAAATGTTCTCTCATCACTTGCTTTCTCCAAAATTAGCCGTAGTGCCTTAATTTGGTCATTAATAGACAAGTCCATTAATTTTAGCAATATAAATAATCATGCATTAGACAAGACTACATGTAAAATTAGAATAATACAACAATAAGTAGGATTCTTCACATGACAGAAGACTACAAAATACCATCCCGCTTGCATATACAGAAATATATGTGGTTTAACTATTAGAATTGTATTATGAATATTGATCTGCATATGTATGTACTAGACATCAAAGTTTCCATGTGCAACAAGAAGGAGAAAGTAGCAGCAGAACAGAAGCATTGCAATCAAAAGAGCCAAGGCCACAAGCTTGGGAATCGTAAAAAAATGGATATCAATATTGCAATGTTGGTTTTTATAAAGAGAGCCTCCTCTTACTCAACAAGAGCAATGCAGAGTCTTACTAAGAGAAAGAACAGGCAATGTGGTTATAGTTCTGAGAACAGAACGTTGCTTTTCAAGACATTGTAATTCTTTGTTTGCCAGATTTTTAGGTTCATTAAAAGCCAAATTGGTAACTAAATTGCTGTTGCTGCTGCTGTTGTGAAGTTTGTGTGTTCATTTAAATGGTTTAATTTGCTTATGTAATAAGATTGTGCAATTCATTCATTAATCCCATGTCCAATGTTTTTCATTTGTAAAATAGGTCCTTTTACGATTTAATTTCATTCATGTAAGTAAGCATAATCTAATTTCAAAAACGAAAAATACATAACTTAATTTCCACAAAAAATTAATAAAAAATTGAAATATATAAAGAATAGAGAAGAAGCAAGAAGAAGCATATTGGAGAGAGTATGAAAGAGAGAGAGAGTGAGAGATGGATATCTGGAGAAGAGTGAAGAAAATAACCTGTGGAGAAGATAGCAGAGAAGAACCATAGGGAGAAGAAGATGAAAAGAGTGTCTGATTTTTTTCGTAAAACGCGTGCTTAGCCGTATAATTAAGCGTGTATTATACAAACCAGGGTGTGTGAGTTGTATTAGTTAGTTAGGTAAGGAGAGTATTAAAAGCCCAACCCGTATAAAATAGTCGGGTAATTAAATAATACAAGTTGACACCAAACACTTGACATAGATTATTTACTCATATCCAGAGTCTAATATGGTGTACTAAACGAGCCCTTAATGAATATGGGTTGGGGAGAATGGAAGAGGGCACAACTTCCTACATTAAGGAAAAATCACTAATTAGTTTGTAAATTTTTCGACTTGATAATTCACCCACAACAAACCTACACCACAACAATGAAGTTTGCTTCATTCAAACTCATCACAATTGCATTCAGGAAAGTCGAGCTTAAAATACCTTTTCAATTAAGTGAAAACTAATCGATAAATGCTAGTTGAACCTTTATATTATGAGAAATACTAGAGAACATCAAAATTGTGAATAAATCACAAATGATGTGACATATTTTATATAATCAATTTATATTATACGAGAGGATGATCATGGACTCAAGGGGTTTTACCAAATCAACTCAATTATGACTTTCTCCTATAATCAAGAAGGTTGACTTTTATATTAAGTCAATGGATTCCACAGTCAGGCTACATAATTGACTAGGATTCACGAGCAACACGTGATGTGTTGTTTAAGTGAAATATGTGGTTCCAAAGTAAGAGAGACATTGCTTTCATTAACATCAACCAACAAATAGCCATGTGTAAATTAATTAACTATGGATTAGAGAAAGTTTTTTGCGACCGCTGGTCAATACTTTCCGTTAATCCAACGGCTAGGATTATCTCTCTTTGTTGGGATTAGGGTTGTACAGCTGGGATGGAAAATTTCTTTGACTAAACACCGTTTGTTTCTTGTCCTATTCTTCTTACACATCTCTAGTTGTAAACTAATTTGTATAATAGAAATCGACAAGTATGTCCACATACAATATTTTGTTTTTGGTTGTGTTGTTTATAGACATCTAATATTCAATTTGATCCTTTATTAAAAAAAAGAAAAGAGAGAACCTTGATGGAACGAGAAAAACTTTATTGATAAAACAAAGAATTATAAGCGGGAGGATAATGTCTGATCCCGACTCAACAAATCACATAATAAGACGTCTTAAATAAGATCAGGGGCACCTCAAACCAAATAAAGTTATCCATATTATACAGACCGAATTAAGTAAGTCGGTGTGCAACACCATTGCTTCTCCATAAGTAAATTGAAAAAGAAAGCTAGAAATATGTTTTTGAAGATGCTTTACATCTTCAACAATGGTACCAACGTTTGATTCAATTTGATCTTAATTATAAAAGAAGATGCAGTTGCTTAATATCTGGATAAGTCGAAAAGATGACTTCCCTAGGTTGTTCTCCACTTGCAATTTATGAATTTTATTTCCAACATTCTTAAACTTATTTACTAATGTCAACCACAATGCCAGTTGATCATCAGAAAACGAACGTTTCATCGACTTATGCAAAGTTTAAGGACGTCTTACATTAATCAAGCAGTTGGCCGTAAATATTAAACAAAGACATTTGAATGTGAAAACCTTATTGGGTTGACGAATAAATTAAATACTTCCAGTTGCTGCGTGTAGGAAAGGTAACAGTCATCGTTTTTCTGCTGTACTTGTTTGAATATTTTGGTCATGGTCATTTTTGTATGCGGCTTCACCCTCCATATGCATGCATTCGTGCTTGAATGTGTCAATAAAAGGTCAACTTCATGTTTCTGAATGCATTTTTTTCTTTACGACTTCTTGTTTCTACTGAATGCCTTTTCAGTAGCAATTTCTTATTTCAATATTTCAGATATATCCTCATGTGAGTGACAGAATTAAAACAAAGTCATGTTCTTATATAATACCTACGCATGAAAAATAATTATTAATATATTGGGTTCGCAAGTGTCTCTTTCCAATTTTTTAAAGAGGTTAGTAGTTTTTTAATTTAAATACAAGGGATAGTCTAAATTATAAGGGGCAGGAGGGTTTTTCTCACACGTACTATCAAAGTGTTATGAAAGTTCGAACCTAAGACTCCCTAGGCTATAAATAAACCCTTGTTGACAAACAGGTTAGTAGTTTGAGTCTCATTCTTTGTTCATAAGATTATAGATAATAAATGTTTGCATAAACCTCTAAATAACTATCAAAACTAAACTAGTGGAAATATACCACACATCAGAGCTACTTTCATCACAATAAGTCACTTTTTATTAGGTATTGAACTCATCACAAACGTACAATTTATTGTGAATCGAATTTGAGACCTTTTTCAACAAAGCGAAGACTTAAGACTAGTCGATGAACCCAATTTTTGGTTCATTGGACCACAACTGGGAATATATTTACAATAGCATTTTATGACATCCAGATTCCCATTGGAAGCTCACTTTTTCTTAATGATTTGTAAGCTGCCATTTTTTGGCTCCTAAAAGTGCACCAATGGAATGAAACTAGTTAGGCAACTTCTTGTTCTTATGATTAGTATTTCTCTATTAGCGTCTCTTCCTTGAAACCAAAGAACAGAAAACGGAGCGTCCGGTACGCTATGGTTTTATTAGCGGCACGCAGTTTTGAGTTTTGGTCTCGGAGTTAAAAGACTTTGACTCTAAAGTCGCTTGGTCCATAAGCAAAGCACCATATACCAATATACCATTATCCTCTCAAAAGTCTATAGATAACGTTGTTTTCAGAATTAAAAGAAAAAATAAATGTGATGACATTAAATCACAGAAGAAAACAAAAACATCAGATTGTGTCGACAAATCGGTCAGGGTAGTTTCGTCAACTCATGTACTGACGTGCCATGGCCGCCATCAAGCCTCAATGGCATTAGGGTAATAGCATAAAAAACAGAGGGTAGGTATGGAACATCCTTAGTACATATATCATATGACATGTGTATATGTATGTGTAAAGAAAGGAGATGAGCCATTGCAAAACATTGTTGGTAATCTAAGTTTTTCTCTTATCTGTGTTTTTTTGAAGGAGACTGTTGGTTGCGCTGAGTCAGATTCAGAAGCACAAAGAAAACATAGGTACTTGAATTGTTGAAGCTCAATCATTCAACTTCTTATCCAAAAAAAAGAAAAGAAAAGAAAAATTATAACTCCAAACGAACGAGTGCTGGTTTTTTTTTCTTTCCTTTTTTGTTCCAATTCATGCTGTTTCTTAATGGGGATTCTTTTGTCTTGAAGCTGCTTTGATTGCAGAGTATCAAAAATCCATAAAGATTCTCACTTCTGGTTGTTTGGAAAATATTTTCAATCCCTGCAGAATTCAGAGTTCATGTCCAGATACGGAAATTGAATTTAGTTGTGGTATGTAATGTAAATTTGTAGGCTTTCAAGTGAGATCGAGGAACATGCCAAAGGGTTTTGTTTGGATTGGATTAATTTTGATGAACTCTTGCTTTGTTTGCAGATTTGGGTTCAATTTAGATCAAAGCAGAAGTAGATCTTATCTGGGTGGGTCTCGTTCTCAATCAGATGAATCTTGAAGCAACCCAAGTGTTACATAGTGTTTGAATTTGCAAGGATTCAGATTAGCAGACAAGAAAGGAAACAAGAAGTTGTTGGCGCTCTTCAGAATCTGGAAAAAAAAAAAAAAAAAAAACTATGAGTAGCCTTTTGTACAAATACAATCCTAATTTTAAGTGTTCAGAGGCAGAGCTGAGGAAGAACCACACAGAGTTCATGGATTCAAATATTTTCCAGCAACAGCAGCTACATCAGCAGCTGCAGCAGCCGCAGCAGCAGAGCTCTGGCCTAATGCGGTATCGGTCTGCTCCTAGCTCATTTCTAATGGATTTGGTGGATAGCAATGGTGGTGTTGGGTGCGAGGATTCGCGGTATCTTCGACCTTCAAGCCCCGAAGTGGAAACGGTGTTAGCCAGGTTCATTTCTTCATGTAATGAACCAGATCATCATGACAATGGTGCCAATAGTCTGCAGCATCAGTTTGAAGAGAGGGCTGTGAAGCAGGAAGCAGGGGACTCTGTTTCTAAACAGAATGGCTACTCAAATTCTTCTCATATGATGTACCAAGCTCAACAGGTTCATGCTTTGGATAATAACTCCTTTGCTGCTATCAACTCTACGGGGTTGGAGAATTCGATGCAGTCGAAAATTGGTGTTGGAAATCGCTCTAATCTTGTTAGACAAAGTAGCTCTCCGGCTGGATTCTTTCCTGACTTAACCGTTGACAATGGTATATATTTTTCTTGCTTATTTCTTGGTTGACTGGTATTCATCTTTGTTAAAATGCTGACAGAATTGTAAAAGAGTTTTAAGAAGTTCAGAAAATTAGGATCAATGTTGCTTCGGTTATCAACTTGCGTAAACTTGACTGCATATTGTTTTCTCAACCTGCAATGAGTAAAAACTAAAATCGAAAAAGGATATAAATATCTATAATTTTCCTATACTTGCTGGAAAGTGGAATTTATCTAATCTCTATAAGATGAGTGCTGTTTATTGGACACTTTTTTTCTCTTCCTTTTTCAATACTTTCCTCCCTGCTTTTCCCCCTTTTTTTTTCCTTCCCTTTTCATGAAATTGCTCATCTAGTCACCAAATGATACTGCAGTGCATATTTAAGAGGCAAACAGTAGGTTTAGCTGGAGTCAATTTGGAGGGTTATTTAGCGTTTGGGTGCAGTTATGTATGTTTAGCTTCAGATGAAGAAAAGCTAAATAACAAACAAGTGGTTGGTTATGATTTGACAAACAAGGATTCAATTTGTATTTGTTTGCTTGGCATACAGGCTTTAATGTGATGAAAGATGGTGCAAGTTTTAGAGCAGGCAATGGTATAAATGGAGAAGCTAGTCCATCATCAACTTCTAGGTTGAATAATCAACTGAACTTCTCATCTGGGCCATCTTCGTACCCAAGACGTATGCCTCGGATTGCTGAAATGGAGAATGGAAACATGGGAGATGGTAGCCAACAGGATCAGGGTTTGGGAAATGCTAGCAATTCACATTGCATTTCTAACTTCCCAAATGATTCTTGGGACATTTCTTCATTTAATGACCTCAAAAGAGGCAGAAACAATGATGGGAACAAGTTTTCTAATTCAACTGCATTCGAAACTCAGGTAGCCTTTGCACTTTTCTTTTATGTCAACTCACTACTCAAGTGGTTTCTGCTTGCCCATCTGCTTGCGTGTCCTATTAGTAATGTTATTTTTCTTTGAACAGAACAATGATTTTGGACACCGCAATCATGGCCTGACGCATCATTTGAGCTTGCCGAAACATTTTGAGATGCCTGCTATGGAGAAGCTTTTGCAATTTGAAGAATCGATTCCCTGTAAAATTCGTGCCAAAAGAGGTTTCGCCACTCACCCGCGAAGCATTGCAGAGAGGGTAAATCTCATCTTTTGCATTAGTTAATTGAGCGTGTTTATATCTCACAGTGATTAGCTTATACTATTAGCCAGATTAAATCATATCCATGATTTTGTATATTGTATTTCAGATGAGAAGGACACGGATTAGCGAAAGAATGAAGAAATTGCAGGATCTTTTCCCAAACATGGACAAGGTAGTTGGAGACTCTTACAACATCACAATTTTATTCAGTGTTTTCTTGAATGAATGCATGAAATTGAGTCTTGCGTGTTGTATTCTTGGCAGCAAATAAACACAGCGGAAATGTTGGACTTGGCGGTTGAGTTCATTAAAGACCTTCAGAAACAGGTTAAGGTACAGTTTCAATCAATGAAAAATATAAACTTTGATTCCAAGTAATCCATATGAAATTCAACCTACTCTATATTTCCTCTAAAGTGTTTCCAATTTTTCATGCAGACACTCGGGGATATAAAGGCGAAGTGCAGTTGTTCAAGTAAACAGAAATAAATTGATTCAAATCCTTCTGCCTCATATATTCATGTAAAGCTTGTAGTATAGGAAGATGGAAAGTAGAAGAAACCAATTTCTTTTTCTTTTTTCTCCTTTGTATTTCACCGAAGAGATAATGGTAGGATGGTAGCATTTACTGTGGGTGCATGGGAATTTTAATCTATTTCATGTTAGCTTTTAGATGCAGTAGGCTTCTGTAGTTTCAACTTTTCGGTCAACTCTGTTGTTTCAATAACATCCTGTAAAAGAAAAGCAATGCCAATTCAAAAAAACAAAAAATTCAATGCGGAAAAGAGAATTACAAAACAAAGTCTCGTGAGCAAGCAGATCCAAAGAGGTCAAAATAGAAAGGAGTTGCAAAGGATGGAAGGGAGGCATGAATACGCTTAATATCTGGTAATTGTTGAGTCCCCTGAGCATACAACTATCCAAGAACAACTTTAGAACTTAATCTCATAAAACCCGTTATCCGTGTCACTTATAGCAAAGAAATTTGCATCTGAGTATTTTTTTTGAGGATCTTTCCTATTGAAAAGGGCGATAGCATATTAAACTCACACACACAATACGAATGCTAGGACTCGAACCTAGGACCTTATCTGAAGGAGTAAATACTCTAAACCACTACATTAGTGGGTCCTTTGCGCATCTGAGTATTTTAAAAGGTATCCAACTATCCAAACTGTTGCTCCTCGACTGCGAGCGCAATGTAGGCGAAGCTATATGGCTTGCATATTAAGACAACTTTTGCATGTTGCAAAGCCTTTGTCTTTTCGAATGGAATTCCAACACTGCACATTTTTTTCTACTATAAAATTTGAGGGGCCATTAATGAGTCCATTTTGGTATCCCATAATTGAAACTTCTTTAGTAATACTTATGTCAGTAAGACATTCAAGTTTTCCTCAAAATACCCGTTAGCTGGAAACTCTTACCTCATTAAAACAATTATGCCCTAAAACACGAGGTCCATATTTTCCAACGACCTCCTGGAGAAAAACATAAAAAGATAAATAAAAAAACTCAAAATGATTAAGGATTTTGAGTAAAACATGGTCAACATGTTCAACTAGGATTCGATTTAATTCGTAAAACAAACACGTCATGATTATCTTGCTTGTATTTATATGAAATGTTCAATACACTTTTCCAAATAATACTAGTCATATATATGCTATAACCGGATAAGAAGCCATTGTTAGTTTTGTCCCATGATTATGACTTATTTATTTATTAATTAATTCATGTTTTGGCCGATTCATTTTAGAAAGAGCCATAATTGATTTGTGTGTATAATATACTAGAAATTAAATTTTAAAATATTTTTCTTTGAAATCTACAACATAAGTTTTATAGCTATGTGTATACTTGATGGGTTAAGTAATTGCATTTGGTAATTTCAAACAAGCATATACCTTTGAGTAGAGTGACGTGGTATCACACTACATTTGTTGATGACAAGGACACCGTTGTCTGGCAAATCAAGCTCGAACATGTTTTTCTTATGGAAACTGATTACAGGATCATCTTTCATTGTTGGTTAGTTAGTGAGAACTTGGGAGATTACAATTGTCTACTTAATCTTCTTCTTCTTTTCCTTGTATGTCATTTCGGACTCCTTGGATGTAAGATCCCACATCAACCAACGGAGATGGGGTAATGTGTCTTATATATGCACACCCGCATTCATTTAGCACGAGGCCTTTTGGGAGCTCACTGGCTTCGGAGTCGTAGGAACTACGAAGTTAAGCGAGTTGGGGGCTAGAGCAATCCCAGGATGGGTGACCCACTGGGAAGTTGCTCGTGAGCTCCCAGAAACAAAACCGTGAGGGCAGAGATGGGGCCCAAAGCAGACAATATCGTGCTACGACGGAGCCGATCCCGGGATGTGACATTGGAGTTGCCTAGGACAGTGTGGATCTTTATGACCTTTTGCAGAGATTCTTTGGCAGCATCATGATCCTCAATCTGCTGAAAAGCTTTCTTGGGCACGAACTCGGTGCAATGTCCCTCCTTTACCAGCTTCTCAAGATGCCTCTTTTAGGATTTACAGTCACCAGTGTAGTGCTCATGCATTCCGTGGAAGACACGGTACTTGGAGGTGTCCTTCATGGCAAGATCAGATTTTAGAGGTGGCGGCCACTTCGGCCATGGCTTATCCTTCACATGGTTTAGAATTTGATTGATAGGAATCATAAATTCTGTGTAGCTCTTATCAACTGATAAGTCGCATCTGATAGATCGCGACTTGCACTTTCCTCAGTTATTCCCATCGTAGGACCCGTCATTCTTATGTACTACCTCTTTTGGTGGATGATCGACTTGTTTGCCAGACTTCTTCACGGCGATACAATCATCATCCCAAAGCTCGTAATGCTCTGCCGTTGTGAAGACTTCAGCTAGAGTTTGACTCAGAGTGATGGCAAACTCTCGGTCCAAGTTATGCTTAGTTGGTAAGCCATTCTTAAAAACAGAGGATGCGATTTGATCATCGCATCCCACAATGTTGGATTTCTCCACCAGAAATCTCTTGATGTAGTCCCGGAGAGACTCATCCTGCTTATGCTTCAAGTTGAAGAGGTGATCAGATTACTTCTTGATCACTCGGCAGGAAGTATACTCCTTCGTGAAAACGAGAGCTAATTCCCTGAAGCTATTGATCGACTTGGGCGTCAAAGTATGGAACCAATTGTGGCCCACTCATCGCAAGGTCATAGCGAACACCTTGCACATCAATGCATCATCGCCTTTGTAGAGTCATGACACTCCTGAAGTGCTTAAGATGGCTTTCGAGATTGGAATCCCCTTTGAATGGTGTGAAGGTAGGTGTCGTGAACCACCTCGGTGGAGTTACTTGCTCAATTTCATTGGTGAACGGCGAGGAGTTCACTTGGTATACTTCTATGCGTAAAGTGTCTTCCAAGTCTTCTCTGACCTGATTTGGAACGTGTTATATAATATTTTAAACCACCAAAGGATAAGATAGAAAAGTAAATGAATAATGCGACTCATCCCCCTTTGACCAATGATATCACAACACCACTTGTTACTAGCATGAAAAATGGCATGGCAATGATGATTTGATTAAAACCAATCCCGAGTCTCTACATGTGAAAAACAAGAATGATGTCATCTTTCACCTAAATGAATAGTCTTATACTAGGCTTAATATTTTATAACATTTAGGTCTTCATAATAAATATTAAATAAGGAAAAGCCATATTAATAAATAATTAATATGCAGTATGAATATTTTTTTATAAAAGAAAAAAAAAGGTTCTCACAGACCCTAAAAAGAAAACAAAAGGAGTTATTTACACTAATACTCCCGAGGTTTTTTGAGTTTTAATAAAATCCCTTTAGTTTCAAAAATTACACAAACAACTCTTGAAGTTCTAATAAATACATTGTTCCTCTTTCCTTTTTCAATAGCTCTAATAAATTCAATAGTTTAGAGTTTTAATAATAATTCCTTAATTGTTAAATGATTTCATTAATTATTGTTAATCACTCTTTGACGAAGGGAAAAGAGAAACAAAAGCCGTTGTTCTCCAATGTCCGTTCCAACAGCAAATTTCCTTTCATTTCTGTAAAAATAATTTAATATTTACGCACAAATAGGGGGAGGAGGAAACAAAACAGACCCCAAAACTCTTTGCTAGCTCAACTCTGCGAGTTTTCACTATCTTCTTCTACGCAATCGAAATATCTTTTCACATCTAAATTACACCGATTCGATCATATTCGCATACTGATCAATTGGTCTCGGTCTCCATTCCTTCATTTTCTTTTTCCTTTTTTTTTTTTCCTTCAAAAGTTTTATACGTGAGAAATACATTTGTTCCTCGTTCCTTTTTCGGTTTGTGTAATTATAATTTTTTTTTTGGTGGGTTTATTAAGATTTGAAATTTAGACAAATATACAAGAAGATGTCGAATTTGCAAAGTAATTTCAATCAGAAGATCGACTACGTGTTCAAGGTGGTGCTGATCGGAGACTCAGCGGTGGGAAAGTCTCAGCTCTTGGCTCGTTTTGCTCGGAACGAGTTCAGTTTGGAGTCAAAAGCAACAATTGGGGTTGAGTTCCAGACTAAGACGCTCGTCATCGACCACAAAACCATCAAGGCCCAGATTTGGGACACCGCTGGTCAAGAAAGGTTAGCGCTTTTCTAATTTATTTGTATCTAATTATATAATTTAAGAAAGTTTCTGTGCTTTGGTGATTTTAGTTTTTTTGTGTGTGGGTTTTTTGTTGTTTACAATTTATTATGTGGGTTTGCTTGAATTTTATTTTGTGTTCTTGTTTGAGATGTGATCATGTGAATGATCACCACGACTTTGCTGAATTAGAAGGGCAGTCCTTGTTTTGGTGAAGTCTTTAGCCCAAAACAACGGTGAAGTCTTTAGCCCAAAACAACCCCTGCCCTGAAAAATTTGTGGAAATGTAGATATGAATCCAACATAATGAACAAGTTGTGGAACATTGCAAGATCTAGTAAACCCTGTTCAATATACCAGCAAAGTATTACCATAATTCAATACAATTTCCTCAAACACATAAAAATAGATGCTCGATAAACTGATATTCTCTGTGGGTTATAACAACGACGAATCACTGAATAAAGGAGTCGCCAACTAGACGTTATGATCACTCAAGATTGAACTAATATGCTCAGTAAGTGACCTGATATTTTAACTGCTGGGTGGAGCAAGTTTTGTTTCCAATTTATTAGCACAGGATATTAGAAACACAAAACAGTCTTACTAATGGTTTTTTTTTTTCTTTCTTTATTTCTATGTAAAAAGAAATAATGCAAAAGTTACCGATTTCTATGTATTCTAGGAAGCTAACAATTTAAACCAAAATAGTTTAAAGCTTAAACTATATGTGGGTGTGTGATTCGACCCTCTTGTGGTGAGGATGCTAGGATGGAAGGAGTGATATTGTGAGCTTGGTTACATGTAAAGGCCCAAGGAACTTAAGTTACTTATTTACATTTAAAGTTATATTCAGTGTTTATGGTGATCCTAGTCCCGTAGAGTTTTGGTGATATTGGATGTTTAAAGTTGTTACAATATAGCAGTTAAAGGTATTCTTGTTGGAAAATTCTCATAGATTCGTTTCCCTTTTCTAACATAAAATCATTCCATAGTTATATTATTGTTTTAAGGGTGTTTTCCCAGCTGGTGGAGTATGCTAGTCAGGTTTCACCTCTGTTTTTCTTTTCTAAAATAAAACCTTTTCATAGTTGCTTTTGTTAAGATTTTTCATCTCCCTGCTAATGGAGTAAGCTGGATGGGCATGACCTCTGCTTTGATTGAAAAAAAAGAAAAAAGAAAAAGGAAATAAGGATTTCAAAAAGCTTTTCTTGAGCTGATATTTTTCACTACGCATGTTGCACTTTTATATGCAATTTGCACCTTGCTAGTAAGAGATTCTAATATACGTATAGTGTGTGTGTGGAGGTGGGGAGGGAATAAATAGATAGAGAGATCTATGTTTCATTTAGTTACCCTGACGTCTGTGTCTAACATGTAAAATGAACTCCTTTATTCTTGCCTCGAAGTCCATAGTCTTGTGCTTGTAAATTTTTATTCTTTTCACACTTCTGGTGCTGATCTCAGATACAGGGCGGTGACAAGTGCTTACTATAGAGGTTCAGTGGGGGCAATGCTGGTCTATGACATAACCAAGCATCAATCATTTGATCATGTAACCAAGTGGTTAGAGGAATTGAGGGGGCATGCTGACAGCAATATTGTCGTGATGCTTGTAGGTAACAAGTCTGACCTTGGAACACTGAGAGCTGTACCTTCTGAGGATGCGAAAGAGTTTGCCCAAAGGGAGAACCTATTCTTTATGGAGGCATCAGCACTTGAGGCTACTAATGTTGAATCTGCATTTATTACAGTCCTAACGGAAATTTATCGAATCCTTGGCAAGAAGTCCCTCATTGCCAATGACGAAGCAGAGTCGGAAGGGAGTGCCTCACTTCTCAAGGGTACAAAAATTGTTGTCCCTGGAAGAGAGCCCGAGCCCCAAGGAAATAGTTGTTGCTGGTCTTCATAGGATTGTAGCCTTTTAACCTTATCCTGTAACGTGGATTACTGCAGTTTATAGATCCAGTAATTTTCTTACCCTCTTTTCTTTAATTCCTTACCATTCAACTTCCACGTTTGTCATTGTTTGACATGGTTACATTTTTCCATCTTTCAGGAGAGAATTGTAATACAGCTCGTGGTACATCTGGTAATTAGTTTCACCCTCTTCTTGTAAAAAGCTGTTGGCAGCTGACCGGAACAGAAATCTCGGACTCAAACACACAGTGATGTGATAAAATTGACATGTACTTGCATGTAGTTAAAGATCACATATATTTTATGATTTTTACAAGCATTTCGTGGGTGGAATAGTAAGGTTTTTTTGGTTTGCGCAGGAGCGCACTCACCCACAAACGTGCAACTACTAGACCAGACGAGAAGTAGCTCATGAGAAAATGAGCTTGAGTTTGGTTGTGGAAGAGTGTAGTATTTCACTATTTATTGAGTCTTACTTTTGATGCATGAATTGCTTTCGAAGTAATTGATTCAACATTCTGTGATGGAGTTTTTGGCAACAGTTAGAGCAGCTCATTCATACATGAATTGGCTTCAAATGATTGAAATTCATATTGAAATGTTTCAATTTGGTAGTCTAAGCTAAAATGTCATAACCATGATCATGAATATTTACGTCTACATCAAAAACCGGAGGAACTACTTAGTACCAGAAAAATAAATGAAAGTAAATATTAAGCGTGCATAATTTTCATTAAAAGCCGTATCATAAACACATGATTTTCTACCTCCAAATTTCAAGCACATTGTATTTTATTGAACTCTCAGTCTATCAAAAAATTCTGTGCTGAAGTCGGCCATAGATGAAGAAAGAAAGAGACATGGACGAATAGTTGTAGAGGGACTTATTTACCTGTCCACATACTGTTTAGCTAAATCATAATGTTATATCCACCAACAGCTATACCAACATTTCGATATCAACTGCTGTGGTATGTGATATGGCAATTCATGTCTCTTGTTACATCATCTATTTATAAAATTTTATCAAAAGAAAAAAAAAAGTACAGAAAATAAAATCATAGAAAATGGGCGGACTAAGGGACATGGACAATGATTACAATAGTCTCAAACTGTTAATAAAAATGAAAGTATTATTGAGAAATACGCACGTATATGTATATACTCAATTCTTTATAGGAATAATAACTCTAGAAAAGTAAAAAAATTAAAAGAGGACAATAGAGACTTGGGTAATGGCCTACGATTAATGGATAAGGTTCTAAACTACTCTTATTTATTTAAAATTAAAATGGACAACAACAAAAGTATAGCCGCCCGGCTATACTATTAATTTGAATAAATATTAAAAAACAGAGTGTAGCGGCGCGACTATACTATTTAGAAAAATGATAATTTTGGCAAGTTGCAATTGAAAATTTTCACCGTTATGTGATATTTTACAATAATTTATTTTAATATTTTAACGTAAATTATTTTTATTCAATAATATGTTGAATTTATGTGTATAATACATGAAGTTTGTGTGTATTATTGAAAATTTTGTTTAAAAAAAACCGTGTATTAAACATGAAAAATACGTACATGGTATTTTATGTTTTCTTTTTATACAAAAAACTTGTATTTTACCGAGTCGTTAAGACGTGTACGGAAAATTGAAGTATTATTGAAAAATACATACGAACGTGTATAATACGAGTATTTAACGGGAAAATATACAGATACAAACTATGGAAAAACTACCATGAAGTATTATATGAAAAATGAAAGTATTATTGAGAAATATGTACGTAGATGTATAATACGAGTATTAAATGGAAAATACTAAATTCTTTATACAAATAATAACCCTGGAAATACTATTAATATGATTAAATATTAAAAAACGGAGTATCAACACATGGCTATACTATTAATTTGAATAAATATAAAACACGGAGTATAGCCTGGAGGCTATACTATTATTTTGAAAAAATAAAAAATAAAAAACACGGCGTATAGCCCCTCGGCTATACTATTAAATTTAATAACAATTTACAAAAACACGGACTGCTGTACTATTTAGGGGTGGCATTTTAAACCGAAAAACTGAAAAACCGCAAAAACCAACCGATATTTTACCGCAATAACACCGCAATCGCGGTAAACCGAACCGCAATCGCGGTATTAAGAACCGAACCGCATTTACGGTTGCGGTTGCGGTATTTGATTTTCAAAATTTGCGGTTACCGCAAACCGCAAAGTATAGCCGCACGGCTATACTCTATGAATAATTAAGTAAAATTGTAAACCCTTCTCTTCTCTTGAATTGGTGGAAAGGGAACCAAACAAGATATCCTATTCTTTCACAAGTTGCCAAGGATATCTTTGCAATTCCAAGTTCTACGGTTGCTAGTGAAAATGCTTTTAGCCTAGGCAAGAGGATTGTGGATCCTTTTAGAAGCTCTTTGCATCCTAAAATGGTAGAGGCATTAGTGTGTACTAGTGTTTGGCTTAGAGCGGAGGAATTTTCCTTTTACAAGGAACCAACAGATGATGAGGTTGAATTCTACAAGGAAATGGAAGATATGACAACTTGTAAGTAATTAGTTTATTTATGCTAATGTTATTTATGCTTCTTCTTATAATAAAATGTACTAAACTATGTTGTTTTATTTGTAGATAGCATTGGTGCTCAAACAACACAAAGGGGTTCTTCAAATCCACTCACCACCAACACTTGAGTTTGTAACATTGGTGTGTTGCATTTTTCCTTTTAGTTTGTAACTTTAATTAACTGTGAATTGGATTTTTCTTTTTGGTTGTAACTTTAATTCATTTTGCTTTTGGTTTGTAAATTTAAAGGATTTGGAATTGGAATGCTTGAGAAGTTTAACTTTAATTGGAATGTTTGGAATTGTAACTTTAATTTTCTTAGGTTGTGAATGCTTGAGAATTGGAATCGATTGTGAATTTATATATGCTTGAGAAATTGAGGTTGTGTATTTATTTATTTAGGTTGTAAATTTATATTTTTGTGAATGCTTGAGAATTTGCGGTTTTAAACCACAAATTCGCGGTAACCGACCGCATTTTTGCGGTTTACCGCAATGCGGTAAACAGCAAAACGCGGTCGGTTTGCGGTTTCAAAAATCACCAAACCGCAAATAGTCGGTCGGTTTGCGGTTTGAGTAAAAATTCGCGGTTACCGAACCGCAACCACCCCTAGTACTATTAATCTGAATAAATATTAAAAAACGGAGTGCTATACTGTTAATTTGAATAAATATTAAAAAATGAGGTCTCGCCGCACGGCTATACTATTAATGTGAAAAAAATATTTAAAAAAGCACGAAGTATAGCCGCATGGCTATACTATAAATTTACATGTATAATATGAATAAAGATTAAAAAAACAGCGCATAGCCGCTCGGCTATACTATTAATTTGAATAAATATAAAATAAACAGCGTATAGCCTTCCGGCTTTACTATTATTTTGAGAAAACAAAAAAAAAAAAAAAAACCCCACGGAGTATAGCCGCACGGCTATACTATTAATTTGAAAAAAAATATTTAAAAATCACAGAGTATAACCGATCGGCGATACTATTAATTTTAAAAATATAGCATAGCCGTACGGCTATACTACCAATTTGAAATTTTTTTTAAAAAGCACAGAGTATAGCCGAGGGGCTATACAATCAAATTTGAATTTTTTTCCAAAACAAGCACGGAGTATAGCCGATGCTATCAAATTTGAATTTTTTACAAACCACAGAGTATAGCCGCCCGGCTATAAATATAAAAAAACGGACTATACCCTGGCGGCTATACTTTATGTTGGGATGAGAATGGATTAATGCCGGCTAATTTTTTAATTCAGTCAAAAACTTAAGCCGACCAAGATGTTGCCTGGGTTTGAAAAATAGTCAATAGTCTCTTCTTTGGGCCAACAATGGTGAAGTATAAGTATAACACGTTTTCTTATCAATACAAGTACTATACTGTATATATTAGAAATGGCTAGACCAATTCCTCTCCTCTCTCCCTCCTCTCCCTCTGAGTACTCTTCCCCGACGCCTCAATATTTTGGTGCTTGCTACTCCTTGCTATGAGAGATGCTTGAATTCTTGCCCAGCAGACTTCCCGTCCAAAGAATGTGATTATATATGTACACATGATTGCTGTAATTTATTCAGATGTATCTACGCTTGTGTATATGGGAGATGTTGGGTTTGGTTATTATGTGGTACGCAGTGAGTGAATTCTATAAAGAATACAAGAATATGCAACAATAATCAGCAGTTTTTTTTTCTGTTATTTGGTTGTTCTTTTCAATTTATGAGAAAAAACAATTACAATACAAGTGCTAAAAGTGTTTCGATCAAGTTGTTATTTGCACTTTAAAAATGTTATCGTACACTACGTTTATTTGCTACTTCATTAAATTGATACAAAGAAGTGTGTATAATATAGTGTATGATTCAATTGACAATTCAATCTGTATATGGTGTATCAAACGATCCCTAAGTATGCTCAATTATTTAAGCACCACATGACAAAGTGGATATATAGGCAACTTGTAAGGTTTCACAGTATAGAAAACTACATAGAAGAGACAAATGGGTTGAAGTGAATGATAGGAAGCAATTCAAGTGGGTAAGCCATTGGTAAACTTATGCCTGCTCCAATCTCCATATTAACCTTATTAGCCTCATCACCATCTCCTTTTCTCCCAACCTTCCAATCAAAGCATTGAAACCATGGTTGCAATTGCAGTGTTCACCAAGATAAGCGCCACTGCGGAGCCAGGGCACCGCCTCCGCCCCCCCGCCAAAGGGAGCATAGTTGAAGTTCTGTTCGTTGGTTTGAGGACCTTGATCATTATACTCCACACTATCATGTACCTGATTAGAGGAAGCCAAGAACCTCTTGGGACGAAATTCATTGGGGCTGTCCCAAATCTCTGGATCTCTCATAATTGCATACACATTGATGGCCAGCATAACTCCTTGGGGGATGTCAAAGCCTTTGATTTTACAATTTTGACTGCGTTTTCTTATGACCACAGGAGATGGAGGGTAGAGTCTTAAAGATTCCTTCACAACTGCTTGCAAGTAAGGGAGATTGGGGATGTCCGTTCCCCAACCAGTCTGGAATTTCCTACCACCGATTTTATCTCTTGCCTGACCTTGTTGAATATGTCAGGGTGGTTGATGAGCTCGGCCATCGTCCATTGCACGGTCTATGTGGAGGAAATTGTGCCCCCAATGAATAGGTCCTAGCACCACAAAAGCATAAAATTCGAACCAGTGAGACAGATTGTACTATAATTGACTAGCTAGTTTGACAAGGCATCTCTATTGGAAATGTCAAAATGAAAAATAGAACTTAAAATGAGGTCAAATTCACATGCAGGTAGGGTTTGCTAAAATATTAAAACTATGAGAGAATATTTGTTTGTGGGAATTTTCTGTGTATTCTTCTCCTTGTAGGAGGTCATATTTATAATACAACAAAACCTAAATAGGCAAGTAAATAATAAATTCCTAAATCTATTTGCAGTAGGAAATCAGAAATTAAAGTAAATCAATTACAATTATAATAGGAATTCTTGGTGTGTAAGGAAAGTAAGTCAATATCCACAAGTCACGTCAACACTCCCCCTCAGTTGGTGCATAGATGTCGCCAATGCCCAACTGATCTAGTGAATTGTGGAATGCTTTACTGGAAATCGCCTTTGTCAAAATATCCGCCAATTGATCCTCGGATTTCACAAAATGCGCAATCTGGTCCATATGTCGGGGTCGTTAGTCGAGAAGTCATAATCTGTGCAGCGGAAGATGCATAGGATACAGGTTGAGTAGGAATTAGGATCGGAATCTGAGCCTGAGTCGAGGCCGGAGTCGGAGTCAAAATCGGGATCAGGGTCTGAATCAGAGACAAATTCGGGGTTGGGGTCGTCTTCGGAGTCGGGGTCGGGGTCGGGGTCGGGGTCGAGGTCGTCGTCGTCATAGTCGGGGTCGGGGTCTGGGTGGTCGTCATCATAGTCGGGGTCGGGGTCGGGGTCGTCAAAAGAGGATCCTGATTCTGGATCGGGTTCGGGGTCAAAGTCTGCATCTGTAGGAGCGGAGCCATCTGGGCACTCAACTCAACGATGGTTGGTGGAGAATGAGAGAATGAGTCGGTGGTGCTACCTCTATGAGGGTTGAAAAAATCATCAACCCCCATAACACTAAATAAAATAATCTCTATTATAATAGGACAAAATATAATTGGTAAGTAACCAAAATTCTAATGAAATAAGGACTCGCCAACACTCCCCCTCAAGTTGGGCAAAGATATTTCGCAGGCCCAACTTGACAAGCGAGTCACATGACACCATACTTGAGAAACACCAATTGTAGAGAAGATCTTTTAGTCAACCACGAGTGAAACAAGTGACAAACTAAAACAAAGTTCACAGCGGAAACACAAGAGCAAACCCTAAAAAATAGGGCACATAGCAAAACACAGAAACCCTGTGAGCACGGCTGTAGATAAGGCAGAACACAGAAACCCTGTGAGCACGGCAGTAGGTAAGGCAGAACACAGAAACTGTGTGACCATAGCAATTGATAAGGCAGAACACAGAAACCCTGTGAGCACGGCAATAGGTAAGGCAGAACACCGAAACCCCATGAGCACGGCAGTGGCAACAATAAATTCTTCCATATAAACTTTAGCTAATTCACTCAGACACAACTTCTCTTCAATCTTCCTCTCCCCTTGAAGAGAAGGAGTCGTCGGAGTCAAGAAATAAGCAACATCTTCATGGAAATATGTCAAGGTAATTGGGATAGGTCAATAAACATATCCCTTTCACTCCCCCTCCCCCCCTCTCAAGGGGGGAGAAGAGCACTTAAATTTCAAGAAGAACACAAGCACAGGTCCCTAGATCGAACTAGGCTCTGATACCATGCTAAAATATTAAAACTATGAGAGAATATTTGTTTGTGGGAATTTTCTGTGTATTCTTCTCCTTGTAGGAGGTCATATTTATAATACAACGAAACCTAAATAGGCAAGTAAATAATAAATTCCTAAATCTATTTGCAGTAGGAAATCAGAAATTAAAGTAAATCAATTACAATTATAATAGGAATTCTTGGTGTGTAAGGAAAGTAAGTCAATATCCACAAGTCACGCCAACAGGGTTGGTCATCGGCCGGCTTTTTCTTTTTTCAGGCCGGCTTTTTCTTCAGCCCATCAGACCTCGAATGATGACCCCTACATGCAAGTGGAGCCCGTGTTATAAAAGACAGCTTGCTTTATGGTATTCAAATATGTCGCCCAGAACCATCAAGTCCAAGACAGATTTGACTTATCTATTGGAGCATTTTGCTCCTTTCAGAGATTTTAAGGTTGCACTTTCGACCAAAAAGAAGATTTAAGGTTGCACAGTTCACCTGGCAATCGATATTCTGGGTGGAAATGGTGTGAACGTTCAAACAAGTACTAGATTTATAACCCACGTAGTAAGTTAGTAACAAGGCTGAACAAAAGGGAAACAATTACAATAACATCGATTGAGACAAAACATCAAATAAGGTTGGTTCAAAAAGAGGAGGCTAGCTCCAAGAAAACTAAGGCTTGTTTTCTAGGTTTTCCCTTCTCCCCTTGTTAGGGATGGCAACGGGTCGGGTAGGGGCCGGGTATGACAATACCATCCTCATCCCCGCCCCCGTCCCCGAACCCATCCCCGTTTATTAAGTTTCAAAGAATCCCCGTCCCCGCCCCCGTCGGGGGACTATCCCTCATACCCGCCCCGAATCCCCGATTTTTTTGCATAAAAAAATATTTATCATACATTTTAACATTAAGTTTCATATTAAATTATCATTCAACACATCCAAATTAACTATAAAGTTCAACTCAACTATTCAAAATCACATCAATATGAGATTCCATAGAAAATTAGGAAGAATTAGGAGAGGGAAGTTAACTTAGGGTTAAACATAAATATTATATTTATTTATTTATTTATTAAAATATAAACATATATATTTTCGGGTCGGGTTCGGGGATGGGGACGCCAATACCATCCCCTCCCCATACCCGTCGGGGATTTTTCAAGTTCGGGGATCCCCATACCCGATACCTATTTAGCCCCGAAATCTCCCCCCATTAGGGTCGGGGACCTGACGGGGACCCGCCCCTACAGATATTTTTGCCATCCCTACCCCTTGTTGATGTTATTAACTTGTAGCTATATATATTTTCTGGAGTTAGATGGGACGGGCTAAAATGTAAAATTTTAACAAGACATGGGCTAATTTGTGTTGAAGAAAGCTCAATCCAAGCTTAAACAAAATGAGAGAGAGAGAGAGAGAGAGAGAGAGAGAGAGAGAGAGAGAGAGAGAGAGAGAGAGAGAGAGAGAGAGAGAGAGAGAGAGGATGAGAGTAAAATAAGACTACTTACAAGCAAGAAAGCCTTAATTTGAGTTCTGGTAATTTTGAGCTCAGCTGGATCATCCTGATACACCTTCAATAGCGAGTCCATGAAATCCAACTCCTTTCTCTCCCCTTTCTTCTCATGCTCCTTCAACATCTCCTCCAAAAGCTCATCAAACTCCAAGGACACTTCAGCAAGCTGCTTTCCATAAGGCCAGAACCCCAACCTCTTCAATGGTCCCAACACATCCCCATAAGACACCTTTGTTGCCAACCCAACAGTCCTCATCATCATCTCCCTAATCCTCGCCGCCTCCTCATTCCCATTCTCCGAACAGCTTGTGCTCATCACCATCTTGCAAGTGGAGTTGTTAGTAAGCTTCATGAGCTCACCGCCCAAATCCACAACCTCTTTATTCTCAGCACTCTCAATCAATTTTTCACAAGAATTACCAATTTCTACGTGCCTGGTATTGCGCGAGCATTCCAGCTGCCGCGGTGCAAACAATTCTGTCATGCAAATCTTCTTCATGACCTTCCAATAGTCCCCATAATTGGCACCAAAAAAACCCGAGTTCCCGTACGGTAGCTCATCTGCGAAAGTAAATGCCAGGCAATCTGCGAAAGCAAGGTCTTGGGTTTTGAAGATCTCGGTGGCCATGGAGGCTGACAAAACAAGGAGCATTCTAGAAGCGCCGAGGCCGAGGTTAAGGAAAGGGCCATATCTGGTGGAGAGGTTTTGGAAGGAGATGACTTGGTGAACTGTGGTTAGATGATGAAGGTGACCAAGTACTAGGAGGGCCGGAGGGCTTGGAGGAGGATGAAGTTGAGGGGTTGGCTTGGTGGAGTATTTGTTGAACAAGGATCTAAGTAGGAGACTTGAGATATAGCATATGAGGAAGTAGAGAAGGTAGTGTTGGGCATCGGTTATTGTTGCCACAGCTATTTGATGTTAGGAAATTGGATTATCTACAACTCAACAAGACATAGTTCAATTGCCTTGGTTGCGTTATTGCTTTGCAAATTTCACAGATGAGCTTAATTCAAGAGCTGGCAAGGATGACCTGATTTGCATTGTTTGCATGAAATTTATTTTTGCTGATGTCACATGAGATTTTGTTTGCATGAAATTCATTTTTGCTGATGTCACATGAGATTCTTCCAATTGAAAAATACTTTCGTTCAACTTTGAAAGGCACCATTCATCTTCATCGTGCAACATCGTTTTAATCATGATTTTTAAGCAAGGAAACTCCTAAGACAGACCTACATTTTCACTTTTTACTAAAACTCTTCCCAATTGCCTTCTCTCTTGAACGCCACTCAGTAATAATTGTGCTTTTTATCTTTATTATTTAGCCTTTTTTTTCGTCTTGTTGCACGACTTTTTTTTTTCTGTCAACTTAATGATGATGCACTGCATTTTCTGAGCAAAAATTTGTGGAAAGCTGCCACAAACAATGGCTTCCAAGTCCTCTCTCTGGTTCATATGTTATTGCTTATAAAAAGAAAATAGGAAAAGTTTTTTAACCCATACAGAGAGCTCATAGGAGTGGTGGAGAAGAAAGTGCATTAAGCGGAAAGTCTTGGAATTAATACACTTCATCAAGCCTCAGTTCCTTCCTATACAAACCTCTTTTGTTCCTTGGGAAATAAATTCTAGAGCTACTTCTCCTCTGTAAAGCTGTAGCTCATATGAACGTATTGGTAACTCATTTCAAAGTAATAAAAACTGCCCTGCATGCAGTACCCACTGAAAACGAAACCTGCTGCTTTTCATAATCACTTTTCTTTGCTACAGCATTATAATTGTCGTTTCGTCTTTTATCCAACACTCGTATCATCAACAAATTAATTTTGTTCGAACCCCTACTTTTAGTATCACTTTGAATGTCTTGATAACCTGTTCTATAGACTACAGTTCGCCGGATGATGATTATGATTACCTGTGCTTTTCATCATAGCACAGAACAGTCATCTTCATTGAAATTCATCTGACAATGCCGCCAACTCCATCCTATATACTCGAGGATAATCATGAGTTCAACCATCCTCTGATCTCACAAAACAGGCTTTTTACAAGAAACGTTCCTGCTAAGGAAACGATATCAGAGATTCTACATGTTAGCGAAATGAACTCAATTAATTCACTAAAAACAAGGACCCTGCGAACGTCAACCTAGGAAAATACCCTTTTAACAAGGAAAGTGCCTTGCATGTTAGGCTGCACCCCTTAAGTGCAGTGGATTTCAAGAAAAATCCCTGCTCAGTGTTTATGGTAAAAGCATAGTTGAAATAAATCTTAAAACATGTTACTATAGCTTAGTTGAATTACATTTCGCAGGCTATATGGGCAGAAGGCTGACGTATAACTGGTACAAGTGTGAATGTTGCCGGAAGAGTGAAATGATGGAAAGTGCACAAAAGTTGGGCTTCCAACCAAAAAAAAAAAACATTCCTAGGAAATATTTTCTAATTAGGTATATGATTACAAGAAGGTAAAGTTGTATTTTTCTTTTTCTTTTTTTCTAAAATTACCGTTCTTAATAGGGGGGCCATTCAAGATAAGTGTAAAGGGGAAATAATAAGTAAAATTAATTAAAAGATATAGCATTTCCAGTACAGAAAAGATACTTACTTTCAGAAGAAATGGCTGGCCATTAAAAGTTGTGGGACCTCTTTGTCTTCTTCAACCTCTGCTGAAGCTTCAGCTTTAATTTCTTGAACCCTTTCATCCCATATGTTATCTATCAGCTTCCAAGTTTTATCATTGACTCGTTGGGTCTGCGAAAAGAATTAGACAACAATTGGCTAGCTTGATGACAAAACATCGCAATAGAAAAACCCCGGTAAAGCATAATTCTCTAGATACCTCCATAGGGCGAGGCGCACCAAAGGTTGAAAATCCAGCATTTCCAGGCGAAAATGTAACTCTCCCGGGGAGTGTGACCCCATGGATTCCCCATCGCCCAGCATAAATTAGGGCTCCATATTCATCAACCGGCCTCACTGCAGGCTGAAGAATGAGCAAGAACAAATGCTTCAAATGCACACATCATTGGAGATGCCAAGGCATTAGAAGTTCAATAATCGTCTATTCATGGACCCAAAGTTTAAACACTTCTATTAGATTGTGAACATTTTCTAGATAAATGAAGGTTCCTCTACATATCTTACATCATCAACACGGACGAGGGAAAGATGTATTGGGTCAGCAGGAGTGTACTAAGAATCACAGAAGGGTGAACTCACATTTATATAGATCAATAAAAGATAGCTTTTCATTTGAATTGTCAGCCGCATTAATTTAGAATAAACATAAACTACTGATGAATGAGAGGAAAGACAAGGAAAGCACATACGAAAAAAAATGAAAGAAAATAGTTTCAGATACCTCACTCTAATTCAAAATAATTATGTCCAGAATTATCATGTTAACATTAAGAAATTCAACACTTATCCATATGAAAAAGACAAGCCCACAAATACAGCAGGCCATAACAATTACTATCCAACGCTATGTTTAAGATCTACCTGAGGTATCCGAGGAGACCTTTTATATATGTCCCAAATTTCTTCAGCTTTAATCTCTCCCTTTTCAAGTAAAATATCTGCATGACATGAAAGCATTGAGCCAACCACTAACTAGTGCATGATTACAACTTGACTAAGTATGGAAGCTCAACCTCTCACACAACCAAAGTCTAACCAACAACAACTTAATCATTTTTTAATTTTCAATTGAATCAAACAGATTAATAACCTGTAATTGTCTCTACAGCTGAATGGTACTCCCTTAGTACAGATGAACATTTTTCCTCAGCATAACGCATATATTCATCTCGAAGTGCTTCAAGCTTGGCTGCAAGCTGTTTTAAATTCACAAATTACTGAAGCTATTTGGGTCCTCCAGAAAAGTAATTTTTTCTGAAATGATACAGAATGTAACTCAAATCTATGAAGCATACATTTGGCACAAGATCACTTTGATTCCTGTAGTATGCTTTCCCATATGCTGTCATTCCTGTCTGCAGAATAAGAAATTCTGCAAGCCTCGAAGCTTCTAATGTGGCCTTTGCAGAGATCCAACACAAGTTGTCAACTCCAAACATCTCCTCCTCAATAACTCTAGCTACAAATTAGGGCAATCAGTAAGCCATATCACTTCCTTTCTGCAGTTGTACGATTAGATTTAACAAGAAAACCAAAAAGTAAAAAATCAACAGAAGCAGAAGCAGAATAAATTCATCCAGGTACCATTGCTTAAGAATCAGGTTCATATCAAGGAGTGAGCCTTACAACTCCTGGTTCAACATCAAAAGCACTGATGCATAAGTCATGTAGACCAAAACCAACAGACATGGGGTCACTTCAGGCCTAAATTCAGCTGTAGGTGCTACTTTGATTTTATATCAATAAGCTGTCGCTTATCCTAACCCTAAAATCTTAGCAGTAAAGTTCAAATAGTTTGAATGCTTCTATAAACTTAAAGAACCCTTCTCCAGGGGCTTAGACAACACCCTTTGTAATCTCCTTTCAGATTGTATAGGTTTATTATGATTCAAAAATCAAATAATTGTTAAGATTTATTTTGTACATAAGAAATGAGGTTGAAGGTTGTCTACAAAGGTTTGCTCATGAAGCAGGACAGTGCAAGGGTGTGCGTCTGTGACTGCTAATTTTCGGGGTTAGTAGATGGGCTCATAAATCGATAAATCAAAAACTAGTCTCTTTTAATTTCCTAATTATTGCATTACCAATTTACCACGGACACTTCTCTTTGGACCAAAAAGGACCAAAAGTTTTCAGAAATCAAAACACAGTTTGAATGCAGGTTTTCACATATGCACTCGAGCTTGGTCCATAAACGCTAGAGTCTACAGAAAACATGTCACAGGATGATCGAACATATGTTATTGTAATATTTGTGTGATAAAAGGTTAACCATTTTTAAGATATTTGAATGAGTGAAAGAGAAACATAATTATAAAAAAAAAAACTCCAGCATGATAAGCGAGAAAGACAAACATAGCTCTCAAAAGTAAACTTGCTAACAAGACAAATTTTTTTGACTTACGAGCACATGCACGCACTATAGAGTGTACAAAATCCGATTTTCTTGAGAAGACCTTCCCCGATATTTCAGTGTAGCGCATATTTGGCTGACTACGGATGGATTTTATATCTGTCTGAAGAAGATAGAAAAAATGAAATTAGCATGTTGGTAGACACAAAAATACATGCAACACACAGTAAAACAAAGAAGAACAATTAACCTCAGTGAAAGGGTGGTATGGATCAGGAAAGTAGCAGGCAAGGACAGCAACAGCTGCTTCTCGATATGCCAATCTCAGTTTTAGTTCCTCTGGAATTTCAGTACTATCTTCCTGACCTGTTTCAAACGTGCCCTGTTGCTGCAAATTGATAAACAAATACATGAACATGTAAGGCAGTAAGCCAGTCTATATAATTGGTTTACTCGAGTTATGTTGTTAGGGGAGCGGGAACAGGGGGTGCATAATATCGCCCAAAAAGGGATAGCTGGATGGGGAAAAACTCCACCAACCCTTTTCAAAGCCTCCAGAAGCTCCTCACGTCCGATGAAATCTAAGTCCTTCCTGGCAGTCAAAATTCCAGCTTCATTCCTGTCAGGTGATGGGAAAAATGTAAGCATCAGTGCATCACTCTCTTGTTACTGAATTGAAAATTTTAACTACCAATTAGGAATAAATTACAGTATGTTCTGCAACTCTGCACCCGTGAAATCCTCCGTAAGCTCTGCAATTTCCTGAAGGAGAACCTCCTTCTCCTCTTCAGAACGAAAAAATTTATTTCTAGCATGCACCTATTCGCATAAAAAGTAGAACGTTATGCAAGGACTAGACAAATTTCAGAAGCTAGAGTTTCTAATGCTCGAAGCAATTAAAAAAAACACCTTCAAGATGGCCAGTCTACCATCCTTTGATGGCAAACCAACTCTTATAATCTTGTCAAAGCGGCCCTTTCTCAATAGAGCAGGATCAAGGATATCTAATCTATTTGTTGCACCTATAACTAGCACCTGAAAAAGACAAAATTAGCAGCAAAGATACAAAATTTCCTTTTCAATTCAAGGAGGAAGAGAATACATACCTGTGAGGTAAACTCTTTAAATCCATCCATCTCTGTTAGTATCTGAAGCAGGCCTTGTTCCCTTTCTGCACCACCCTTCATAGGACAATTGCAGAGACCAAAAACGATGGTGTGAATTATACTCATGAAATCAACTAAAGATTCTTAAATTCAAAATGGCACCAGTGAACTAATTCATCAACTTCATAAAGAATGAACATGTATAAGTGCCTATTTGGAAGTCTGTTTGGCACCAATTAAATGAACGGCAATTACATCTGTTTGCGTAAAACCATCACACATTTTTGTATTATCGAATCTACAACTGCAACTTGAAAACGTGGCACTCATAAAACTTTTGCAAAAATGTGAAGCTAAATGATGATTTTTTTATAAATAAAATGTAAAAAATTGTATAAATGGGTACAGCAATTTTTCCCTGATAACTATTGTTGAAGAATATAAGTCCCACATTGGAAACTTGACTAAATAAACATATAATGAATGGTTACACTACTAATACCATTGAGGCCTTTTGTGATAACACCTACTGGGCTTTGTAGGTGGTTAAGTTGGGGATAATATCGGTGTTCCTAGTCGTGGGCCACTGACCCGTATCTCTGAAATTTAACATGGTATCAAAGCAGGTTGATTGATTGGGCCCAAATTACCAGGCCTTTACCCTTACCCCTTACTCCTTACCCAACATGTGGTGTTCACATGTTGGGCTTGAACATTTACCCTTACCCAATACATGGTGTTCACGTGTTGGCTTGAATATTTGAATCCGATGTGGACTTGGCTCCATGTGTAGCGCACTATGTGGTGGTCCCACGTGAGGGAGTGTGTTGAAGAATATAAGTCCCACATCGAAAACTTGACTAAATAAACATATAATGAACGGTTACACTAAACCCCACACCTACGGGGCTTTGTAGATGGTTAAGTTGGGGACAATATTGGTGTTGCTAGTAGTAGGCCGCTGGCCCGTCTCTATGAAATTTAACTACTATTATAATCACAAGATAAACCAACATTTTTATAATCAGTACACCTAGCTTTTGCATGTTGATTTGTATTTTCATAAGAAACAAAATATTTTATTGAAATCAAACTGATTATGTTCGCGGGGGACACGTTTTCCACTGTTCACATAATAAGATCTAGAGTGCATAAATCTCTATCATATCTGTACCATTATTAAAGCATCATGCATGCAATGGTACAGAATAATAGCAAAATGATATGTATATCATGGGCAATGTAAATAAAACGAAAACAAACAGACTTTAGAAGAATATAAAACCCAAGAATAGCTGTTGTAAAGCCTTGTCTATCTTTCAAGGCTAATGCAGTAAGACCACACAAGAATGAAAATTTTTAAAAAAAAAAAAAAAAGCAACTGCCAACCATTAATTCATTATTTTTCGTCTCCCCTTCTTTCCTTTATGAAGACGTAGGAAAGAAAAAGAAAACAAAACTGTAAGAGAGAGAGAGAGAGAGAGGGAAACAATATCTATTGACTTACCCCACCAATATCAGGTCCACCACGTTTGCTACCAATGGCATCTATCTCATCAATAAATATAATGGATGGTGAGAATTTTCTGGCACTAGCAAATAAATCCTTGACACGAGATGCTGCAACACCTACAAACATCTGGAGAAAATTTAAGTTAGATTATCTTCTTTTACCAATAAAGCAGCACAGTATTGATTGTGCTGTATGGAGACAACACCCAATTATATGCCTCTAAGAAGGCATTATAATAAAGTATTGTAATAACTGTTCCAGGTAAATGCTAAAAATATCTACATGCATTTTAATAACATGCTGTTTGATCCTCATAAAATTTTGTTTTACAAAGGCATTTAATCCTTTCCATTTCAAAACCATGACTTCAAAAATCTGCTCAGACCTCTACAAAATCAGTGCCATTTGCTGCAAAGAAAGGCAGTCCTGCTTCGCCGGCAATAGCTTTAGCCAGAAGTGTTTTGCCAGTTCCTGGAGGTCCATGAAGAAGTACACCTTTTGGGCAATAGATGCCTTTGTCTTGAAACTCTTCATCATTCTTTAAAATTCTAACGATCTCCTGCAGTTCCCGCTTTATATATTCCTGGCCAGCAAAATCATCAAAGGTAATGCCGGTAGATTCTTCTGCTGATATAAATTTTGCCCTGGTGGAAAAGCAACTATAATTAGCACCCAGAAAAGGTGATTGTTAGCAGAATTTGATGCCCCAATTAAATACAGGATTATTGTGCACATTGTCATGTTCTAATTTTGCAGGGTGCTCCAAACATCATGTTCTGAAAAATTGAACTATCTAAAGAATCTTGACATGTTCTCAATTTGTTTTATAAACAGAATAACAGAGCAAGTATTGTCCAAGTTATTTTCCCCATCAAAATGAAAACACCCGTAAGTCAAACAGCCAACTAACTCTTCTTATTAAAACATCCCACTAACTCTATCGACAGAAGGGCATAATGTACTATGAAAAAAATCTGTCCCAAGACCCCCTTTGAACAACTATATGAATTTTATAAATCAAGAATATATGAAACCAATTCCAAAAATGCTTGACAATGCCCCAAACAACAAGCGTTCTAGCAGTTTCTGAATATTAGGTTACCTACAAATAATAGCATAAAACTATAAAACCATCTCAAAATATATCAGATTCAAACGGACAGCACAGAGGTAAGCATAGCTTGGATGTTTCAGATATAATTTTCCTTGAAAACTTAATGTATAATGACCCCAAGTAACTTTAAGAGTTACTAAAATTTACGGGGTACATCAACTCAAGTCAAATTTACTAAGTTTTTTTGTCCATAATAATTTAGCAAAAATAATCCTTAAAAAAAGGGTGATCTTGTCAGCTATCCACAAGCAAACTGGGACCAAAATGAAGCATCCAACATGTCACCAAGAAATTACTCTCCACATACCGGCTTTTGCCTAATGATCCAAGTGCACGACGCTTGAGTGGCTGCCTGGTTTTTTTACTAGGAGTTCCTAAATCACAAGGTATTAACTTTGCATAAATTGGCCGCATCATGTTGTCAATCCAGAGATACAATACAATAGACAACGCAAGCCGCATAGACCATATGACTGCAGTTGCAACGGTAGAATATATTTCAGCAGGTACTGTATCTACATTCAGAACCTCAACATTTACTATTTGCTGATGCAACTTCTGCCAAACATCATTCCAACTGTCTATTGGCATCCGGTCAACAACATGACGCCGAAAAATAACCTCCTTTTTTGAATTTCCTTTTGCTCCTTCCATTTTCTCATCTTTGTAGTAAGGTAAAATCACTGCAGAAGTAGGCCATTATTGAGCGCAATGATTTAAAGGAATAAAGATGACACGTTTACAAACTAGGCAATGTGTTGGCATATGCAACTATCACCAGAGAGAGAAAGAACCAAAGAGGTAAATGTGTTTCAGAGGTTACAACAGATTTTTCTGATAAGAAACAAAAATTCATTATAAAGAGAAAGAACAGAAAACACAGGGAACAAGGTGTACAAAAAACAAAACATTTAAAGCAAAACTAATTCACAACCACATTCCAATCAGAATAAAAAACATGAAAAGACCAAAGCTTAAAATCTAAAGAAACTGAAGCCCATAAGTCTGTGCCCAATGAAACATGATGATACATACAAGTACCTAATAGCAAAAGAACTCCATCTTACTCCATCTTTTAATGGATAAGATACAGCATTCAATGCATCAGATATTTGAAAGCAACAACTGCATTGACTAAAAGCAAGGCAAGGAAATATTTTTAGTGCATGGAAATTAAAAGAAGAAAAAAATTGAGAACAATGGCCTAAATTTGAACAATAGCAGCAAATGAAAAAAGTACCAATGACCAGGAACACAATTTAAATCGCATTTGATAAGAAAACAAAAATTATACCTGATATTGTTTGGCCATAGTTTGAGTACTCCATAAACTGGACGTTATTTGAGTTCAGCAGTCTCCAAAAGTCACTGAAGTCAATCCTGTGTGAGTTCTCAGGATCCCATTCTGATCCCCTTAACTTCCCACGCATAATCAACAAGGCCCTGCTCCAATTTGAAGCCATGACAAGCTGTCTCTCTAACTGCATATTCGCCTTGTTATCAAATTCTTCTAACTCATTTATCCTTTGTTTCTCTGCATCCTTCAATTTCTATAAATTAAGAAGAACTAATAAGTAAAAGAATCCAAATAACTGTCATTGAACAAGTTTTCCTTTTGGATTCATTGAATTAGTCTTCTAACTCAAACAAACCAGCACAAATCAAACTTACCATTAAGATTCATCCTTTTCCTTCATTTTCCCAATCCCCAAACAGACTATATACAAATCCCCACAAACACATAACCAAAACCACCTTTGTACGACCACAATTGACTGTCAAAAAAAAATATGAAAACCTTATTTTCCAATGATTAGAACAGCATATGAAGCCGAATTACTTTCTTAATTCTTCACATTCATTATATTCCCGTGAATTTCCCAATACCTAAACAGACCCAAACAAGATAAACTACAGCAACCCATCACCAAAAGACACACAAGCAACAAAAATCTGAAGAAAAAAAAATATACATACCTCAAAAGCCCCAACGACCGAGTTCGTCGTTCCTAAATCGATATCTTCAACTTTCTTGTTGACTATGCGAAGCGGTCCGACTCTTCTAACGAAATTGGATGTCGGGGTCATAAACATAAAGCCATTTGACGGCGACGTTTGGCCCAGTCTCTGACCTAAAAACAAAGCCCTTGGGGTTGTGAAATTGGGGCTCTTGAATGAAGAACCATGCGCAGTGCCCAGGACGTTGATTTGAGCCGTGTAGGAAGTCATCACTGAGAATTTTCGGGTGAATCAGGGCTTTTCGTTCATCGCAAGCATCAGAGTCTTGTCCCAGCGCACTGGAAGCTTCTTAGACAAGGCAAGGATCGAAAATGTGATTCGGCTTGACCTAATGAAGGATAATAGTTGGCCTTCGCAAACTTATGCTCGGTCGAGACTTGGTGTTGAATAATGACGATGTCGGAGGAGATGTTTCGTGACGAACCAAGTGAAGTGAAGTGAGGAGATAAGGGGAAAGAAGGGAAACAAGTGCAGGGGTTTTTGGAATGTTCTATTGCCCCCTATGAATTCCTTTTTTTTTTTTTTTTTGAGTGCTGCTAAAATTAACTTACCACACCCTACAACCACACAATGGTCTCTTATTAAATTACTAAGAGCAATTCTTCCACTAGGGTCCAACCTGGCAAAAGGGGGCCTGAGCCCCATTTCGTGATTCCACCGGGCTTAAGTAGCCCGAGCAGTGTGCGGGGGCCACTAAATTGAGCAGGCCCAAAGGCAAAACGAGCTTGAGCTCGTGCCTGAGAGGTGACGACATCAGCGCATGGGTTTTAAATTTTTTTACTGTTGGCGTGTGTCGTGCACGTGCCAATGATAAAAAATTTGAACTTCACGTGTGCTGACGCCAGGCTGGCATCAGCGCTGCTTTCTGCGAACGATTACAAGCCACGTGTCGCATCCTGGTGTATTCGATCATAATTTTTCCTCAAATCCAACGGCTGCAATTTTTTGTGTGAAAAAAATTTAAAAAGAAAAAAACTTAAAACAATACTTGAAAATTCTGAAATGGGGCTGCATTCTGTATCGCCCTCGAAAATTAACAATAGAGTACAACGAATTTGAGATAAAGTAATCTTCAAAAAGATTATTACTCCGAGAATGTTTACGTCTGTCCACGTTCGAGCCACGACCAACTTGTGAACCACGGTGGTGGCCTTGGCTTAATAGATGAAGCATACCCCCTACTATGGCAACTTGTTCATCATCTTCTTCCTCCTCCTTTTCTTCTTCAGCTCGTCTGTGCATTCTTTCTTTCATTTCTTGCTCTTGCCTCTCCATGCACCTCCTCATCTAAAACATTGAGAATAGACTATGAAATCTAAAATATGAGAAATGAAAGGATAGAGAGGATATGGTGTGAGAGGTTTGAGTTGAGGCTCTGGTTTTATAGAGGGATTTAGAAGATAGAGATAACACGTGGCAAAATTTTAGAGTGTGAAAATCTTATTTAAAATCTGAGATGTATGTTATAATAAATATCGACACGTGGCAACCGAAAATCTTATCTGAAATTTGAGATGTGAATTTTATAATTAATATGGACATGTGGCAATCGAAAATCTTATCCGAAAAATTCATCTAATATATGAGATGTAAATTTTATAATAAATATTGACACGTGGCAACCAAAAATCTTATCCAAATTAATCGTTTAAGTAAAATAAAATAAAAAAGTGAATAGTATTTGCCCTTTGTCATAGCAATATGTGGAAACACGACAAGCCTTTTGCAAGGGTTGTCACTATTCATGTGAATAGTAACAACCCTTCCCTTGCCCTTGCCCTTGCCCTTGCCCTTTGCCATGACAAATGGTTGGAAGTGCTCTAATTTATCTTAATATGAAATGAGCAAAATATATATATTGAATTGTGTACCCCAATATATACACCCTCCTTAAGACTTGACACATGTTCATTGTTATAATTATGGTCAACTCTTTAATTTTAAATCGTTTAAAGTATTTAAAACCAAAAAATAAAGTTTTTTTAAATATAAAAAATAAAAAAATAAAAAAACACTCCTTCTCGACCCACCACACCCTGAAACCCTATTCTCTACGCTACTCCTCTTAACAACCCTAGTCACCATTTCTCCTTCAACTCCGACGGAAACTCCAATTCTCAAATGTAACAATCCAATCCCAATTCAAATGTTTCCGAAAAAACCCATGGTGGTCGTGGTGGAGAACTACACTTCCATGTGGTGGTGGTTGCACAGGAGAGAGATAGGAAAAAAAAACTGCAGCATCAAGGAGAGAGAGAGAGAGAGAGATATATATATATATATATATTTGTTAAAATATTATCTTATTATTATTTTACTTTATTTTAAAATATTAAAAATAAAAGAGGGTGTACTATGGGTATTTTTGGTAGTTCTTGGTTAATATTATATTTTAATTTAAATATTAGGGTGTACTTAGATCATAGGGTGTACTCAATTAATTTTATGGTTCGTTTAGCTGCACTTTTTCTTTTTTTTAATAGTAGAAGTGATTGGGGTGGGGTTTACACACAAAAATTTGTTGGGTATTGTTCGAACCTTGCCAACATGACTGGAGATAAAAGAGATCAACCAACTAAGTTCCGCATTGCCCGTTATATTTTGATGAATGAGCCATCTGATTTTGGAGAAAACTAGCATGTTAGTAGGAAAAATTGTGACCTCTATTCTTAAGTTCATGACTCATGACTTCCCTTATCCCTAGTAAGTAAATATGTAATTGGATCATAATCAGTGACATAAAACTCATGTTGTTATAAAATAAACTAAGTATGAGAGTACAACTAAATATTGGAGTGAAATTGAATTTACTCTTATAACATTGCACTAATAGAATTTTCTCTTTGATTTCACTCTCTCACCTTTCTCTTCGGATTGGTGCGTTTCAAAAGCCTTAAGATTGCCTCAATTTATAGATGAAGGGTATAAACCTCACACCCACAACATTTACTCCTCAACCACAATATTTACTTCTTGATGTATGTAAATAGTGAGTGAGCCAAGAAGTCTTCAACTCTGCGTAGAACCTAGTGTTTCACTTCTAACATTGTTTTCCACTTTTAACATGTGGGTCATCCACTTTTTACAACACATGTAATTTTTTATTGGTTATTGCCTTGTCTTGCCTTTGCTTTGACTTACCTTTTCCATGCCTTGTCTTTCCTTTACCTTGTCTTGTCTTGCCTTTGTCTGACCTTGCCTTCCCTTGTTGCATCTTTGTCTTGCCTTGCCTTTTCTTGTCTTGCCTTGTCTTACCTAGCCTTTTATTTGTCTTCCCTTACCTTTCCCTAATGTTCCCATACCTTGCCTTGAAGCGCCTCCCCTAGCCTTGCCTTACCTTGCATTTGCCTTGCCTTGCCTTTGCCTAACTTAGCTTCCCTTCCCTTCCCTTTGCCTTTCCTTGCATTGTGTAGCCTTGCCTTGCCTTTGTCGTCCCATGCCCTTTACGTTGCCTTACCTTGATGCACTTCTCATGGCCTACTCCTCGCCTTTCCTTGCCTTACTTTTGTTGAAGAACATAAAGTCCCACATCGAAAACTTGACTACATAAATTACAACATATAATGAATAGTTTCACTACTAATATCACTGAGGCCTTTTGTGATAAAACCCCGGACCTACTGGGCTTTGTAGGGGGTTAAGTCGGGGACAATATCGATGTTGCTAGTAATAGGCCGATGACCCGTTTCTCTGAAATTTAACATGGTATCAGAGCGAGTTGATTGACTGGGCCTGAATTACTGGGCATGTACCTTACCCCTTACCCAACATGTGGTGTTCACATGTTGGGCTTGAATGTTTACCGTTACCCAATACGTAATGTTCATGTGTTGTGCTTGAATGTTTGACTCTGATGTGGACTTGACTCCACATGTAGCCCACTATGTCATGGTCCCATGTGAGGGGGTATGTTGAAGAATATATGTCCCACATCGGAAACCTGACAAAATAAACATATAATGAATGGTCACACTACTAATATTACTAAGGCCTTTTGTTTTAAAATCCAACACCTATAGGGCTTTGTAGGTGGTTAAGTTGGGGACAATATCGGTGTTGCTAGTAGTGGGCCGATGACCTCTCTCTCTTAAATTTAACATTCTTGATTCTCATTGTCTTCCTTTACCTTGATGTGCCTTGTCTTGTCTTGCTTTTGCCGCGCCTTGATATTTCCTTGCCTTACCTTTACCTTGCATTTGCCTTCCCTTCACATGACATGCCTTGACCTGTGTTGCCTTGCATTTGCCTTACCTTTGTTTGTTGTGCCCTTGCCTTGCCTTTGCCTCACTTTTCCTTGGTTTGCCAAGCCTTGCCTTTACCTACCATTTCCTTGCATGTCCATTCCTTGCCCTTCCATTGCCCTTGTCTTACCTTGCCTTTGCCTTTCCTTTCATTTCCTTGTCTTCCCTTGCCTTTCACAACCTTGCCTTTCCTTGCTTTCCCAAGCCTTGCTTTTTCCTTCCTTTTCCTTGACTTGCTTTTTCCTTGCATGTTTCTTGCCTTACCTTTCCCTTGCCTTGCCTTCACCTTTCCTTTATTTTTCCTTCCCTTTTCTTGCCCTTCCCCCGCATGTCGTTGATTTGCCTTCCCTTGCTTTGTCTTCCCATGTCTTGCCCTCCTTTACCTCGCCTTATCATTTCAACCCCTACCTTCCCTTCCCTGGCCTTGACTTCCTATCCCTTATCATCCCATGCCTTCCCATGTGCATGTACCTTGCATATGCCTTGCCTTGCAATGGCTTTGCCTTCCCTTTCCTTGACTTTCCATTTTCTTGCATGTCATTTACCTTGCCCTTCCCTTCCCTTACTTTACCTTCATTTTTCCTTACTTTACCTTCCCTTGCCTTGCCTTGCCCTTCCCTCGTTTTTCGTTGCTTTGCCTTCCCTTGCTTTGTCATTCCATGCCTTGCCTTCCATTGCCTCGACTTTGCCTTGCCTTACCTTTCCACCCCATGCTTTCCTTTTCCTTACCTTCCCTTCCTTTATATCCCATGCCTTTGCCTTCCTTTTCCTTGACTTTCTTTTTTTCTTGCATGTCCCTTGCCTTGCCCTTCCATTTTGTTGCCTTGCATTCACTTCCCTTATCATCCCCTGCCTTTCCATGCATTGCATGTACCTTGCATGTGCCTTGCTTGCTTTCAATTTCCCTTTCCCTTACCTTTACCTTACCTTTACCTTGCCTTTCCTTTCCCTTACCTTTCCCTTTGCCTCCCTAGCCTTGCCTTACCTTTCATTTGCCTTGTTGCCTTCCCTTGATTTCCCTGGACATGCCTTGCCTTCCCTTTGCCTCATTTTTCCTTGCCTTCTCTTCCCTTCTGTTGCCTTGCCTTTGCTTTCTCTTTCCTTTCCTTTCCTTACTTCTTGTTGCCTTGTATTTGTCTTCCCTTTCCTTTTGCTTGCATTGCCTTACCTTGACATGCCTTGCCTTGTATGTTTCTCACATTTCCTTATCTTGCCATGATGTGCATTGCCTTTGCCTTCCTTGACTTGAGACACCTTGACGTGCGTTGCCTTACCTAGGTTTTCCTTTACCTTATCTTGCCTTGACGTGTCTTTCTTTGCCTTTGGCTCCCCTTGCCTAGCCCCAACTTTGCCTTTCCTTGCCTTTCCTTTGCCTTGCTTTGCTTTGACGTGTCTTGCCTTTGCCTCACCTTTCCTTTCTTTGCCTTCCCTTACCTTGACTTGCCTTTTCTTGCCTTGCCTAACTATGCCTTACCTTACCTTACCTTTGCCTCGCCTTTCTTGCTTTGCCTTTTCCTTGTGTTACCTTTGTCTTCCCTTGACGTGCCTCCCCTTGCCTTTGCCTGCCTTTTCCTTGTGTTACCTTGTCTTCCCTTGATGTGCCTCCCCTTGCCTTTGCCTTTCCTTGCTTTTCCTTACCTTGCCTTCCCTTGCGTTTCCTTTCCTTGCCTAGCTTTTCCTTTCCTTGCTTTGCCTTGCCTTGCATTTCCTTGCCTTGTGTAGCCTTGCCTTTCTTGGCTTTCCCAAGCCTTCCCTTTGCCTTGCCTTGCCTTTTCTTTGCATTGTCTTTCCCTTGCTTTGTCTTGCCTTTGCTTTGCTTTGACATGTCTTGCCTTGCCTTACCCTTCCCTTGCCTTCCCTTTGCCTTTCTTTCTCTTGCCTTCTCATGCATTGCATTTGCCTTGCCTTTGCCTAGCCTTCCCTTTGCCTTGCCTTGTCGTGCCTCTCACTCCCTTGCTTGCCTTTCCTTGTTGCCTTTCCCTGTTTTTCACAAAAGCTAAATCCTACTCGTAGAGTTGTTGAGGATATGTATGAAATAATAACTTCATTTTACAATGCAGGTGTAATTTATGTGGAAACCTGCCCCAACAACTGCAAGAGGAATTAAAGAACATGATCACAAAATGTGCTTCCAGACCTCCTCGCTTGCATGAGTCTCTATATGGTTCAGATTTCTAGTATGTTCTGGATGCATGTATTGGAAATCATGAGTTTGCTTGTTCTAAATAATTCTGGATATTTCGTATTCGTAATATGTGTTCGGAACAAATAAAGAAAAAAAAAAAAAGTGATGTGAAATTAGATATTATGTTTTAAGTCCTTGAAAAAAGAGATTCAAAAAAAAGAACCACTGAATTCTTTTGAGAACTATAAAAGGTCATCCACAATTGTTTGCATTAATCGTGCAATAGAACTGATGACTTGCCAGCTGATAATGGAAAGTTGCAAGAATAAAACTTTTATTGGTGTTTGATTTAGGGCTTGTTTGGAATTGTTTTTGGAAGGGCGAAAAGTATTTATGAAAACGTTTGACAAAGAAAGTGTTTATTGGTCATAAAAGTGCTTTCTCAAGAAGTGCCGATTAAGTGCTTCTTTAGGAAGAGGGCGCACTTTCAAGTACTTTTTGAAAAAACATTTGGATTCTTAATAAAAACTTTCAACATCCTTCTATAAAAGCACTTCTAACAAAAACGTTTATAAGCAAAAGTTCTTCAAATCAAATGTAAACAGTCACAAACGAGCCTTTAGTGTATTTGTTTCTTTCTTTGCTAGAATCCAGTTTCTTTCCTAACTTTGTTAATTTTTAAAAAAATGTTATTTCTTAAATAACTACTATCATTTTCCAAGAGTCATGTACTATTGGGAAGACCAACATTGTCTTCCCTTTTCTCAACTAAAGTAGTTGATGAAATATGTCTAAGATACTGCTACCAACACCACTCACACTCAAGCACCGTTTGATGAAATATGTCTAAGATATTGAAAGAGCCACACCAACAATGTCATCTCTTCCTCGTCATCTCCTCTCCCACTGCGTCACCCCTTTCCTCTACTTCCCTGTCTAGAGCTCTTAACGAGAATGTCGTCATCGATCTTATTTGCTATCAAAATTGTATGCATTTTGCTTATTACAAGAATGTTTGTCGTCCAGCATGTAAAGAATATTGCATTAAGGATCAACACAGCTTAAGCCAACCTCGGCTCTTTACAAGTGTACGTTTGCATGTGTAAAGTCAATGCATAAACACAATCTTGGATCAGGTACATATTTTGCTCTTAATTTTGTTCTTAGGGTTTAGGGCACAATATGACCAGACTTTGTGGAATAATAATAATTGTAGTCATTTTAACCATGCAGATGCATTTCTAGTGTAAGACACTCTAGAAACCTGCCACAAAAACAGCAACAGGAAAACATGATCACAATGGGATAACAGAACTCCTCGCATGAGTCTGGATGGATGAGATCATGGGTTTGTTTTTACTTAATTTTGGAGATTTTGTAATGTGGTTTGGAACAAATAAAAAGAGAGAGTGATGTTAAATTAAGAATTTACTACAAAATGTTTTATTAGGTATATCAGTCGTGTGGGGCATATATACCAAATTCAGATATTATCCTTGAACCATTGATTCTTTTGAGAACCATTAAGATCAAATCCTTGAGCAAAGAAAAAAACTTCCAAGCGCCAACATAACAAAACTGAGAATATGAATTATGATAAAACTGACGTCTTATCAAACCTACAAAGGACTGGCATATTATTCATCAAAGGAATGCTAAAATACATCATAACCAAAGATAATATAAAGTCTCAAATCATTCCCCAAGAAACAAGATATGAGCAGATATAAAATATCTTCCTAGCAACCCCTCACACTAGAACACTCCATGCCCAAATCCTGCAATGAGAAACAAGGGTAAGGATAAATCAACAGTGAGGATTCGTATCTCGAACAAATAGTCCAAAAATGATTACTTGATTACAAACTTTAAATATACTTACATATTTTGTTGAAGGCTACAATGTCACAGCTCTGGACATACTCATTAATTGGTTCAACAGTAAGTTGTTCCTCAATAAGAGTGTCAACAGAGACAAGGTCATCAACAATTGTTAGCATTATCTGCAACTTCTTTATTCCATACCCAACAGCTACAAGTTTGGCTACAGAATCAACAAGATAATAAATAACCAAATTAGGAACATAAAGGTTGGTTTAGCATCAATCAAGAGGACTAAAAACGTCATAACATTGACTTCCATATTGCTAATGTATTAAGTGCATATCAACGGCCAAATTTTGTTGCTAATATGGTTAGAAAATCTGGCCCTTAGCTTATTCCTGCAATTAACTTAGATGAAAGAACTTACATGCTCCCCAATGCAAGCCTTCAATGTGAACACTTCTTACTGCCTCCTCAAGCTTTTTCATGTCAGTTTCATCATCCCATGGCTTCACATCCAACAGGACTGATGACTTTCCAGCTGACAATGGAAAAATACAACAACAAACCTTCAGAACGAAAGAAATCAATGTGAAAGGGGAAAGGAGATGGATATATTAAAGGGCAGAAAACAAGATAGGAAACTAATATGAAAGGGCTGAAAACAAGATAGGAAACTAATATGAAAGGGATGAAAATCAGATAGGAAACTAACATTCTTTCTTTTTTGTAGATGCCTTGATGGAAGCTGCACGCTCTTCAGCAGCCTTCTTCTCTTCTTCAGTCTCTTCACCAAACAGATCCACATCATCATCATCGTCTTCAGCAGCTGAGGCCTGAAAACCGTATCACATTCTAACACATGAGCATAACAATTGTATGCAATTTCTTAAAGCGGATAAAGCAATAATAGCCCAACCCTAACATTCCACATTATAAGCCAAAAAGCAAACAGACATCCAAATAAGAACTCAGTAGATAGGGCAGAAAAGTGCTTGCCTTTGTATCAGCCACAGGAGGTTTAGCAACTGCTTCCTCTGTGATGGGAGCAGATCCCTCAACAATGACACCAGAGCCTTGTCCAGAAACACCACTACAACAACAGACGTAATCAAATAAGTCAAAGATTTAACCCAAATATATGAGCTTCGAAGAAATCCATCATAATCTAATAATAAAGATAAAAGAAACCCATCACAAGTTATAAGAACTTACGAAATCCTAAGAAGTGCAGTGATATGGTTGTACCACCGAGACACGTTCACAAATTCTGATGGTGGAGGCTTTGAAAGAGCTGCATGGACAATGAGATCATCCTTTGAAGCTTCGAAGCCAGTGATGTAACTGCGGGCAAGCAAGTAGTCATCCAATTTCTTCAGGCCAACAGCCGAGTTGATGTCATGGAATGTGACTGCCATTGATAAGCCTTTTTGTGATTTTCCTACAACCCATATACAAAAAATTTAGTCTTTCATCCATGGATGAGTTACAACTTACATACCCACTGATAGGTACCAAAATCAGCCAACTAATCTAATGAATAATTAGACAAAGCCCAACCGAACAAATCTTGCCAAACATTATATTACTGACAAACGAAGTGCTTTTAAAGATTTTATTCTGGAAAATTTCTCAATCAATCAGTTCCAGAAATTCAGTCTTTCATCCATGGATGAGTTACATAACCACTGATAGGTACAAAAATCACCCAACAAATACATAATTAGACAAATCCCACCAGAACAAATATTGCCAAACATTATATTACTGAAAAAATAAGTGCTTTTGAAGATTTTATTCTGGAAAAAAAATATCAACCATTGAGTTCCAGGAGTTCAAGCAACTAAGTGTGTCCGTAAAACTAGAAAACTGTTTCAATTTCAAACACTAAAGAGATTGATGAATCATATAGCCTAAAAGGTGAATCATATAGCCTAAAAGACTCTGACTTGATCAAAAGTAAGGATATTGAGCAACGGATCTTAGCTTACCTTAAGCAGGAGGAGCTACTACACAGAGAGGAAGAGAGAGAGAGAAGACTGTTGAAAGGTTAAGATTTCTAAGGATTATATAGGCAATTACGAGTCGCCGTATATAATGAGGTATCATCTAAATGGGCCAGTCCGGGCCGACACAATCAGGTTACGGCCCAATGTGTTTAAATTAGTAGAACATAACATATCATGAAAACGACGTTGTCCAAGTCTTTGTCTTGCTGTAGTAAATCCTAGCTTGACAATAGCACTTTCATGGTGTATTTACTAATCATGAATTGGAATTTTCATCAGGAATTAAATTCCACCTATGGAGGATTTCTGTGTTTACTTCACATCAAGGAATTAATGGCATATTTACTAATCCGTAATTGGATTTTGAGGAATTGAATTGAGAATGAAATGGATTGAAGAGAATTATATTCCGGATTCCTAATGAAATTGTTTATTAAACCATATGAATTGAGGGGAATTAGATTCTGAATTCCTATTGAAGTTGTTTATTAAACTATATGGAATTGGGGTATGAGTGGTACTAATTACTAAAATATCCTCGTTATTGGATTAAAGTAGATGGCATACTAGGAATTTTGAAAATTGTGTGAGGATATAATGTGTAAAAAAGATGAATGCATTCAAAGATTGTTTTAACCCATATAATGAATTTATGCGCTTGCAAACTTGATTTTTCTTTTCAGGAGCTAAATCACATCCTGGTGGTAAATCCATGTATATCTCTTCTACCAAGTCTCCGTGTAAGAAGGCATTCTTAACATCGAACTGATGTAGTGGCCAATCTAGATTTGTTGCTAGAGACAGTAGGACTCTGATAGTGTTGATCTTGACTATTGGGGAAAATGTCTCTTGGTAGTCCACCCCATATCTTTGTGTGTACCCCTTCACCACCAATCTAACTTTATATCTTTCAATGGATCCATCTGCTTTGAGTTTCACAGTATAGATCAACCTGCATCCCACAGTCTTCTTTCCGTAAGATAGCTCTCATGTGGCAATCTTCTAGAGAGCTCGCATGTAACACCCTGTCCCAAAAATCACTATTTAATTTATTATTTAATTGTGGATTTACAATTTTGCCCTTAGGGGTAGGGTTACTTTAGTCACTTTTCGATCTAGAAGGATTTGGAGGATTTGAGAGGCACAATTTCTTAGAGCTTGCTCTCACAAGTTCGTAGACACGTAGTGAGCTCAAATAGGAGTTATAACGAAAAAGTTGTGGTCAACGGAAGTGCAGCGGCACAAACGTAAATTTTTCAAAGTTGGGTTTTAAAATACCCAGTCAGCCTCTCTCTCTCTCTCTCTCTCTCTCTCTCTCTCTCTCTACACGAGCGGCATCAAATTTTTTAGGGCGATTTTGTCGCCATCCAGTGTCCGATTCGAGCAAAATTGGTTGCAAAAGTTTCGTATTGAGGTCCTCTATCTTCCCCACATTTTCCCAGCTCAAAAACCCAAGAAAATTAAACTGAAACGATTGGAAATTCGGGTGATTTTGGTCGTTCAAAATACCCATTTTAGTCGACGGTTTCGGCTTTGATTCAGCTAGTTCTGACTAGTTTTTGGTTGTGGTCCAAGAACAAAACTTGGTCCTCTAGTAAGTCTGAATCTGTTGGCATATGTATTCACCGGTGGTTTGGAGATTTTTCATCGCTGAAAATTTTTTCAAGACACCCACGCGCTGCCAGCTGTGGGTGGCGGCCTATAGAGTTCTAAATTGTTACCCTTGTCATCCTGAGCATGAAGGTATGCTCGAATTTGGATTTGATTATCGTTTGACAGTCGAACGCATATTGCACCTATTATGTGATATCGGGGTTCAATAGGTTTGGACCGTTCAATCGGTCCCATTTTCTAATGCGTTGTTCCTCATACTTCTAGGATTTGTGTTGGAAATGGTGAATCAAGAATGGGAGTCCCGGATACTCTAAATCAATGATTCTAGGGTTAAGTAAACCGGTTACCGTCCGATCGTGCGATCGAGAGCAATTCGATTGCTCAATCGAAGTAGACCTTTTTGGACTTATAGTAAAGTTTGGATAAAAATCAGAGGTTGTGGGCCCCGCGGGCCCAATTGGTCAAATTCAGCGATCGAACCGACCGTTAGATCGTGACGGGACTTCTAGAACGGTTGAACTTTTGGTTATAGACCAATAGAAATTGTCATATAACAATTGGGGTCGTGGGCCCTTCAAGCCCAATTGACTTAGATTGTGGGCTTTGTTGGCTCGGTTGAGGCTTTTTAGTAGTTGTAATTGTAATTAGAGATTTGTGTTAATATGGTATTGTGTTTTGAGTGTTTCATTAAATTTTTATGAATTATTATGTAATCGCTTTTACTTTCCATGAATAAGGAATGGCTTGGATAACCGGATTTTGGCATGAATAAAGAATTAATTAAATGCCTGATTTAAATATATGCTCGGTGGCTTGAAATCGATGAATGATGGATACTAGTTTTCTCAATAGTATGTTATACATATTTGAATGTAGTTTGAGAAAAGTTTTGAAAGATTATGCATGGAGAAAACCGGGTTCGACACAGATTCCAAAGTGGAATTTGGGCCGGGTCCTGTCATCGCAGTTATTCATTCATGGCTTCTTTCCATTTTGAGCCTTCTAGTGCTTCAGTCACACTATTGGGGACATATATATTTGCCAACTGCTCCACAAAGTATACATGTGACTCTAATAATCTGCTTAGAGATATATAATTATTGATAGTGTATTTTTCTTTCTCTTTAAGATCTGCTTCTTACTGTACTCGAGGTTTGCCACGGTTCTTTCTTTCTGGAAGTTAGTATATAAGGGTATCTGCATCCTTTATGTTTTCTAAAATCAAATCATCATGGTATTTTTCATTAGTGTTATTAGTTTCAGGAGGAGATGTTACCTAAATGACTTCTTCGGAAGGTGATTGGTGGGGTACTAAAGCTGATTGTGGGTCCGGATTGGGCAAAATCTCAAAAAACAGTTCAACTTCCTCCTAATGATTTTGGCAGCGTGGAGTTGACCGATCATTTTTCATTGGCGACCGGTTGTTTTGACACAGAGGCTTAATGTTCAGTAAAGGACAAAGCGACCGATAGTTTGGGCAAAGCGACCGGTCGTTTTGACACAGTGGCTCTGGCTGTGAAGGAATAAAAAGGGGTGACCAGCGACACATATTCACAGGGATAGGTCTATCCCATCAAAGTTCGCCGAGATAGGTCAATCCCATTAAAGTTCGTCGGGCTAGGTTTATCTAGACAAAATTCGCCGAGACATGTCTAGTGTAGGTTCGGTTACATCATACTAACCCAAGACTGAGAACTAAACCTAAATCGTAAAGCCCTAGGTCGAGTTAGGTGATTATCCAAGACTAATCGAGTCCTAAGAGCCCTACAATAGATTTGTAGTTAGAGTTTAAGGCTTGCGAACGATTTTGGAACAAGTTCGAAAGCTACGACGTTTGGTTCGAAACTTGGATTTAGAGTTTGGAGATTAAAATTCGAGTTTTAGAATTTTTAAATAATTGAAACTATTTTTAAAATAATTTTAAATTCCACAAATTATTTAAGATAATTAAATATAATTTATTAGTATTTATTAAGTAATTTTTATGAAATTAATTGAAATATTTAAATACTAATTCTTCACTAAATAGTATAGCCGAGCGACTATACTATTTAAATATTAAATATAATATTTTAACGGTATAGCCGTTCGGCTATACTCCATAAATATAATATTTTAATAGTATAGCCAAACGGCTATAAACTAAAAAAATAATAATATGTTAAAAGTATAGCCTTAAATATAATATTCTGACAGTATAGCCGTACGGCTATACGGTAAAATAGAATATTTTAAATGTGTAGCCACATGGCTATACCCGTCAAATAGCAAACTCTCTCGACGAAGTTGCATCGGCACATGTCTATGCCGGCAAAGATTTGTCAGATTAGACCTCTTCCGATGAAACTTACCTCTGCCGACGACATTTCGTCGAGAGATTTTTATTTTTATTTTTTTCATTTTAAAAATATATAATTAGTTTCTTTACTTTTGTTTTTTGGCCAACTTCTTTAATTTAATATATGTAATTAAGTAATATCTTAGCCTTTTTTAATTACTATAATTAGTAATTATGTATTAACTATTATTTCTTTAGTGAATATTTAAATATGTTATAGATTTAATTCTGCTGTGCAAAAATTAAAAAATAAATTACTTATTTTCTTTTGGGTGTCTTAATTAAATTTTTCCAGAGCTCAAGGCCCATCTTTTTTATATTAAATATTATGTATTACCTATATAATATTTAATTCCCAAATTGAATTTGAAGCCCAATTGACTTCTACTTGGCCCAACTTCCAATTACTCCCACAATTATAAAGACCCCGCAATTTCTTCTTTCTACAAATGTGGGACAAAAGTCATTGAATTTTATTCAAACTTCCAAAGAATAGCAATAAACAAGCCTACATTTAGTTCTTCGTAAAATTAAAGACATTTCTAGCATTTCATGGAAGAATTTGTAAAAGATTTATGTAATGGCCCCCAAACTAAGTTATTCACAGTCTTGGTCCCTCTAAAAATTGTTTTCTAGCTTCACCCTCCTATTTCTTTTTTCTTTTTTTAATTATGAAAGATTTCATTAATTTGATAAACTTGGAGTATTATCCAATAACAATGAAGTAAGTCATGGAGACTCTTCCTCTAACCAAAAGATTCTTGATCTAACAACAAGGCATGCCTAGCAAGGGAGTGAGCCACCTTATTACATTCTATGGAGCTATATCGCCATCTCACCAAAGAGAAAGAATGTGTGAGGCACTTAGCTTCTTTAAAAAGTGACCTTCCACACACACAAATCCTCCTCATCTTTCTCAAGAGCAGTAATAATAGGGTTTAGGGTTTATGAGGGCTCTAAATCCTGTTGGCATTGATGAAAATTGTGTTGTGTATTTATTTATCTTGGACAAAAGAGAGAACATGTAGCACAAAAGCAAAGTAGAACACGTCAATGTATGTATAGAGAACATTAATTTGTACTTTCTACTTCTTGGATAAAGGAAGAGGTGCCAAGGACGATGTAGCACAACCAAGAGCCTTTATGACGCCAGAAATTGTGGGCTTGACATTAGAACACATAGAGGTAAGAGGGCCCTTGTCTCCACCGTAGGTGAGATCAATGTCAGTCAACTCCACATTCTCACACGGTTTGCCCGTGGTACATACAAGCTTGACTGCAAGTGGAGTGAAAGATGAGCCCTTAATGTTCTTGAAGCTGACATTGTTGATCTTAACTTTTGAAGGAGGCTTTTGTTCACACTGAGTATATGGGCAGTACAATTGGTCTATGAGGATAGGGTTACTGACATTAACCATGATAATATCCTCATAGTGTATACCCGAGGCAGTGCTAGGCGAAGGAGAATCTGGAAATGTTTTGATTCTCACACCGTTCTCCGTATTAGTCAGGGTGCAGTTTTTAACTATGATCCCGGTTACATCCTTTTCTTCCTTATATTTTCCAAGGCTTCCAATGCTTATTCCATGGCCTGGCCCACAAGTAACATCAGTCACTGTGATTTCGTGAGAGTCATCACCAATAGAAATACAGTCATCCCCAGTTCCAATCTTTGAATGAGTAATGTTGATAGCAGTCGAAGCCCCGATATGGATTCCATCTGTGTTTCTGCTCTCGTCAGGTGCTGTGATGGTAAGCTGTTGAAATGTAGTATGGTTACACCGAAAAACATGCATGTGGAAAAATTTGCTGTTAAGTGAAGTTATGTCCTGAACTTTGGAGTTTGTGAGGAATTCGAACCGCAGATTAACGGGAATAGGTTTGCAATTTTTGTTTTTGTGGCAATCATTTTGATTCCAAGAAAGTGCTCCTTGGCCATCAAAAGTCCCACCACCTGATAAGGTGAGCATGTCAATGTACTGAAAACCAACCCAAGTATCCGGTCTTGTGAGTTGGCCAGCGTCTGCTGGAGCCTGCAATGTGCCTTGAACTTGCATCTCAATAGGAGCCTTACAGGGGCCTTTGAAAGTTGCTTCTTTTAACTTGTATGTCCCGCTCGGAACAACAACTTTACTCGCGGATGGCGATGCACATGCATCACTCCAAGCCTTGGTCAGGGCCGTACTGACATCAGAGCCAGGCTTTGCGCCGTATGTTGCACTCGTCACGTCAAACACGCTAGCATGAGCTTTAGGTGTAGATGCTAACAATAAGCACAAAAGCATTGCCAAGAAACTTAATTTCATAGCCATCTTGATTCTCCTTCCACTTTGTTATTTTATTCTCTGTTTTTTTTCCTTTGGAAGGATGATGCAACTCCATTTTGAGTTGAGGCCAATTTATAGTCCGATTGGGAAGGCTCAACACCATCAAACTATCCAACCAATCACTAACTATTTTTATACAAAGTTGCATTCTAGTTTAGCTTTATATCCTATAATTAGTAAGCTGTTTAGCCTTGAGAATATTCATCACCAAATCTCTATCTAGAACGTGCTAAGCTGTTCGTAGTATTGCTGTCCTCCTCAACACCCCGCAAAATATGTATATTCCAAAAAAGGAGGACCAAAACCTTGCACACACACCTGGACTATGCCTACACTATTGGCCTATCTATGTATATACTTTCTCTAATATCATCCAACTAGAAAGTGCCTCATCTTAACAACTTTAATTCATCTACTTAGCTTAAATAATCCATTTGCACCATTGTGGTGGTTAGTTCATCTATTTTTGACCGTACTCTTTTTTTATTTTTCTTATAATCCAGATGTTTTGCTTGCTATCCGCCAGTGACATTGATCTCACCTACAATGGAAACAAAGGCCCTCTTACCTCTCAATGTTCTAATGTCAAGCCCACCATTACTCGTGTGACGAAAGCCCTTGCTTGTGAAACAGATGTGTGAAGGTCCACATGTGTAGAAGCTTGTACCCCAACATCAAGTAGCTCTGGTTGAAGGTGGTTTGGTCGTCATGTGAGGAAAGAACATTACTTACCCAGTGGTCGTCATGTGAGGAAAGAACATTACTTAGCCAGTGGTTTGGTCACCATAGTTTATACCAAGTGCTTAACTGCTTGGACGGAGGTCAAGGTTAGGTAGTTTATAAAGGCTTTGTGTCATCATCTGTTGACTTGATTGTGAAAAAAAATGTCTCGCGTGCTCATATTTAGTTTGCATTCAGAAATTGGGTTCTTTATTATAAATTAAGGGAAATAGGAGCTTATTTCTCATTATATCCATCTGTTGGGTTGTAAACATTTTGGGAAACTATTAAGAAAGTTTGTCTCTGCTTGAGCATGGCAGTTCAGACTACTGTCTCCTACAGTGTGATCCAAATTTCCTAATTGGTGGGTAATCTGATATGTGATGTAGGATGCTCCTGTGCCAACCTGCATTTCAAACCTAGATGGAGGACTTGCTCAAATGGCTATAGAAGTGGAAGACCGTGCACAACGGTCAGCAATCACAAGTAAAAGAAATGTTTAACGTATTTCTGTCATATTTTTAGCATGCAACTCGTTACTGTGGCTGCCACTTTCTTCTCTTATGCCAGGAGTGAATGCTGATGATGTTAGAGTTACTGTGGCTGCACCTGCAGCTCGGGGAGAAGCAAACAATGAACTCTTGGAGTTCATGGGCAAAGTATGATTCTGTTTCATCTTAGGCTGTTTAACCTAAGAAGCCAATCTTTTCGAACGTGTAAATCTAACACTTGCTTTTTACACAGGTGTTGGGTCTGAGACTAAGCCAGATGACTCTTCAGAGAGGGTGGAATAATAAATCGAAACTCCTTGTGGTGAGTTAAACAAGTTTTACTCTCTCTCTCTCTCTCTCTCTCATGGGTGTGGGTGTTGGTGGCAGCTTGGGTGTATCATACTCTGTTTCAAATGTGCCTATGTTAAGGAGAACAATATCATTTTTATTATAAAAAAATTCAGAGCATTGCATACAATAATTTTGCTGCCATGCACTATTCCCCGATTTACTGTATTGTTGCACAAACATTTCTGCTTTGGCAACATAGATAAAAACAAGACATGATATTTCTTTCTTATCTAATTTTTTCGACTGCTTATAAAATAAGAGCAACTACAATTCATTTAGGGAACCTCACTTGGGCAGCATCCAGATAGAAGCTATGTATGCAATATACCCCTGAATTATGTATAAGTTCTGATGCCAATTTAACTCAGAAACTGCTTAAGCTGATCTTGCTTGGCCTTCTTCATTATCATTTGGTGATTATTGCAGGTGGAGGATTTGTCTGCTAGGCAAGTATATGAGAAACTTCTGGAGGCTGTTCAACCTTGAGGTTGTACAATTTACATGTCAATTGTAATGAAAGATAAGATCCATTCAACTTGTACGTTTACCCTGGACATCCTGGACTTCAAATTATTCTTCTGTTAGTTGTAATTGTTGTAATGCAATGTTGCAATGTCAAAAATTCAATTGTACAACCTGAGTCTATTTGATGATAATTCCAGTTAATTCTGTCTGTATAGTCTTGCCTTTGCTATTAATCAAGAATTGGTCAATTGGAGTAGTTACTAGTTATGCGCATGTGAACTTTGTGAACGAGAATAAGGGTCGGGGAGAAATTAAGAAATTTTGCCCTCCAATTGTATCTCAATCCGGAGTTACCTTTTAGAGAAATCATTTTTAAGAACACATTATACATCGTATACTTTTCGCAATGGCATACTAAACATGGAGTGGCATGTAAGAAGTCTATGATCAAATTTCGTTATATTGTACTGAGTAACACAAATACCCATATAGCTTGCCTTTATTCTTAGCACAAGTTTGTTTTGCATAACCCACATGCAAGTTTACATATAACTATGTTGAAGAAGCAAATGGGTTGAAGTGATCAACAGGTAAAAGTATAAGTGGGTGAGCCATGGGCAAAGACATGCCTGCGCCAACTTGCATATTAACCTTACCCTCATTTCCATCTCCAACTTTCCAATCAAAGCATTGAACCATGGCAGCAATTGAAGTATTCAACAAGATGGTTGCCAAATTCGAGCCAGGACACCTTCTCCTTCCCGATCCAAATGGAACATATTGAAAATTCTGTCCTCTAGTCTCTTTCTGATTCATTTCCCCATCTGCTTTCTCTTCAGGAGACAAAAACCTCTCTGGCCTGAAGTCATCTGGATTGTCCCATAACTCTGGATCTCTCATTATAGCATACTGGTTGATTGCTACTGCAGTCTTTTCTGGTATATCAAACTCTTTTATTTTACAAGCTTGGCGGCTCTCTCTTGTTGACAAAGGCACTGGTGGGTGTAATCTTAGTGTTTCTTTGATCACTGCCTGCAAGTAGGGGAGGTTTCCAACATCCGATTCCTCAACTAGTCTACTACCAACAACCGATTTTATCTCCACCCTGAGCTTGTTGAATTTGTCGGGATGGTTGATGAGCTCAGCTACTGCCCATTGCATGGCCTCTGCTGTGGTAGCAGTACCTCCGATGAAAAGATCCTAACATAATGGTAAATTATGAATTGATCAGAAACAAGGAGATGTGGTTTGAAAATGGAAAGGATTGAAATCACTTACAAGCAAGAAAGCCTTCACATGAGTTCTGGAAATCTTGACCTCAGCTTTATCATCTTGATAGGCCTTCAATAGTATATCCATCAAATCTTTATCTTCTCTATCCCAACCCTCTCTCTCTGCTCTCTCTTCATGCTGCTTCAGCATCCCCTCTAAAAGTTTATCATACCCCATGGTCACATCCATGAGCTGCTTCCCATAAACCCAGAAACCCAATCTCTTCAGTGGGCCCAACACATCCCCAAAACAAACCTTTGCAGCCAACTCAAATGATTCTTTTACCAACTCCCTGATTTTTTCAGCTTCCTCACCATTCTCTGAACAACTAGTGCTCATAGCCATCCTGCTATTAAACAGGCACTTGTTAAAAAGAGAAATATTGGAGAAAATTTCAAAGATCATATCAGATAAATTTTAGAGCATGCCTGCATATACTGTTGTTTGTAAGCCTCATCAGCTCCGCACCCACATCAACCATCTCTTTCCTTGTAGCACTCTCCAACATTTTCCTCAAAAACTTTGCAACCTCTGCATGTCGAATGGCGCGTGACCTTTCTATTTGCTTGGGTGAGAGCAGTTCTGTCATGCAAAGCTTCTTCATGAACCTCCAATAGTCACCATATGGGGTGGCAAAGAATCCCAAGTTTCCGTACGGCAACTCGTCAGCAAAAGCAAATGAGGGACGAGAAGCAAAAGTGAGATCGTGGGTTTTGAAGATTTCAGTAGCCATGGAGGCTGACGAAACCACTAGCATCCGAGAAGCGCCGAACCTGACTAGGAGGAGAGGACCATACTTGGTGGAGAGGTTGTGCAAGGACTTGGACAAGGAGGAGGAGAGGAGGTGAAGGTGACCGATGACCGGCAAAGCCGGTGGACTAGGAGGGAGGCAGAGAGTGGTGGTTTGCTTGGTGGGTTTGTTGAAGAAGGATTTGATCAAGATGGTGGAGAGGAAGCAGAGGATCAAGCAGATGAAGTAGTACTGGAAATCAGTCATGGTGCTCATGGCTTCCAACAAGTTTGAGCAAATAGATTCAGCGCAGAGCACTGATTGGATCACTGGAGACTTGTATTAGTATGGACAAAAGTCACTGAATACTGATTTGTTAGGATAGATAATGTCGTTAATTCGTTCAATCATGTTCAATCATGTTCTATTACATCATGTTCAATTAAGGCTTTAGGTTTAGTTGACCAGTATGACCAGCAAACCTTGTCGAATTGTCAATAAATAATTAAGACTGTTGATCCGTTTGACTCTCACGAGAAGTTCGAGAACACGTGGTCCAGATTTATAATAACGTGAGCATTTTTCTTATTATTAAATTAATAAGAAAGCTGAATTTTCAGCTGAAATCCAATTTGGATGCAGAACCATTTTAGTCAAGCCTGCCAATGTTGGCGGAGGTTGGTGTCAATTTGATAACCCATTTTATAAGCCCGCAAATGCAGAACCATATATATATATATATATATATATATATATATTTTAATCAAATGGGTGAAAAATATTGCTTCAGGAACCTTTTTTTTAGCACTGTTGTGTTAAGTAACAGAGAGGAGCTAGAGAGTACATGGTTCAAAGTTGATAATGCACTTCTCTGGGAGCTGCATTGCCATGGTACGATCGACGCCAGAAATCGAAGGGCCATTGACAAACACACATAGGCAAGGCTGGCCAAGAGCTTTGAGGGCATTGCAGCAAGTCTCACTTGGTGGGATGGGGCTAAAAGGAACAACTGCTGGTCTGCAAGGTATTAGCTGAACAATAGATGAGAAGAAGGTGCTTGCACACATGGTGCCCTCCCCTTGATCCACCAAACCTGTCAAAACTGACATAACCACCAAAACTGGAAGAGTCATGATAATTAGCCTCATCTTAATTAATTTGAGCTGAGATTAATTACAGAGAGAAGACGTCCTGAATTCGAATATATAGGACATTATGATGAGGGTCATGCTATCATGCAGGTACATCCTACCCAAAGGTCACACCTATATGATGCCATTGTCGCCAGCTCTGCCACTGATGATATGTGCATAAAAACAAACCAGCCAAAAATACATTTGGTGTGCTGGTGGAGCAGTTGTTAAAACTCAAATTTCGTGACTCTTTGCATTTTCCAAATGCATTAGCAAAGAAGCTCCAGTTAAAATGAATCGAAGGCACCTACGTTCTCATTGTTTGCATATGTAGAGGCCAAAAACAATGCGCTTCAGCTACAAGATCCCAAAGTGAGACCATTCAAAATATTGATATCGGATAATTAGCTCAAAGTTAGCATTTAAGATTATGTGATTTAGACCAATCTGAAATTGCTAAGAAAAGTATATTCGATTATGAAGTGTTAAACTCCAAGGACGAAAACGAAATTGATGCTACAAATAGTTAAGCATGACTAACAAATCAGAGATATATATTCGATTTGGGAATCCAAAGAAATTGTACAAATTTTCTTGCTGGAGGAAGAACAGAAAGTCAGTAAATGAGACAATATAATTCTCCAATCTTTCCTCGTGTGTGTGGCCACAGTTAATAATCATCGATCCCAACCTTCTTTATTACAACTCATCTCATTCCCAAAGGCCTCTTCAAATGCATTTCATATCATTGAAATAACAAGTTATGATTTTCACATATTACATGTTATCAAAGTTCTCCCCTGTTTCCTTTGAGATTGATTACTGCAAGCTCCTGTTCAACAAACTCTCCTGCATAAATCGCCGGATATTTACTGGCAAGTGAGGATTCTGCAAAGCGACCTAAGGGCTTTAACACAGCATCAGATGCTATGTGGGCAAACAACTACATCGCAAGAAATGTCACATATAAGTATACGATGCATCGAGAAATCTTATTTATATAAATCTCTTTTAAAATGCCAACTAAAAGTAGAAGAACGAAACGGTAACAATGACAACAATATGACTAGCTTCACTCACTGTAGAAGATACTCTCCAAAGTAAGCGATGTTGCTCCTTTGCTAGTTTGATTGCGTCAACTGTCCTGTTTGTTACAACAACTTCATGCATTCCAGCTATGCAATCTCCTGCAGTCAACCACTCTATCTGCACATGAAAATTTGTGTGAATGGAATACAATTAGCTTAAAGATTTAAAATACAACACATGTCATACCCAACCAACCTAAAAACAGCAATTCCAATCAAAGAGGGAACTTGAATTAAAAATAAACACGCCCAATATTTCTGTTCTTTGTAGCACTTTTTCTATTTTTTTTCGGGGGGGTTGTGGTTGTTACACTAAGCACAACACAACTAATCAAATGTTTCGCATGTGTTGTATTTTATTTTTTGACCAAAAGATGTGCATAAACCCTATCTTTACTACTAATCGAAAAGCGCTCCCCCTCTCCCTGTCCATTTTGAAGTATAATCAGATAGATCTTGCACATGACATTATTGCTATAGTTAAAATATAAGTTTAAATTTTTGTCTTTCATAAGTTAGGCCCTAAAGAACGTGTATTATGTGTTATTTTGATGTAGAACAGATGGCAGATTTTATCGCGGTTGAGCTAGAAAAAGGACGTAGTGGGAATATGCAGATTTGTCGTCCAAGCTCCGATTAGGACGCAAAATACCATTTCGGAAAGGGAACGACGCCACGAGTGTAACTCACAGCTTTGCTGTGACATAAGATGGATTTTGGCATTCTGAGGTCGTTTGGCCTTCCAAAACTGCAGTTAAAGTTTGGTAGTTAATTTTCCAATAAATTCTGTTTTGGACAGTTTAGGAGTTACGTTATTAAGACTCCAAATTAATCCTGTTTTTTCAGTTTTATGTAATAACTCCCCTAGTAGTTGAAGGGTTGAGGGTTGTTGAGAATTGTGTATTTAGACAGGTTTGTCTAACGTTTCTGGCAACTCAGTTTTTAATAACATTATTCCTAGAGAGCTTCTCTTAATTTTCTGGTGGAATCCAGTTTTTATTGTTACTCAAGGTTTCGCTTGAAACCCTTTGTTACGTGTGCTGCGTCAAGTGGTATCAGAGCGGGTCTCTCCCGTCTCGGTATTCTTGTCTTGTATTATCATGGGTGATCGAGAAGCTGATGTCCCAACCCCAATTACCCGAGCGGATTTGGATGCTCAAAACCGACGGATCGACAACCTAACCAACCAATTTGGGGAGATGCGAGAATTGTTGTTGCAAGCTCTTGGCGGCAACAATAGAAGAGAAGGCAGGGAGGACAATCGAAGAGAAGGTAGGGATGGCGAGAGAAGAGATAATAGGAGGCAACCTATTCCGGATAGTGAGTCAGAGTCAGAAGAAGAACTTGAAGAACCACCACCACCACCGGCTAATAATCCTCGTAATCATAATCGTAATTACGAGAATTTTGGCGATTATCGGATTAAAGCAGAAATTCCTAACTTTTGGGGAAATCTGAAGATTGAAGACTTCTTGGATTGGCTTGTAGAAGTTGAGAGGTTTTTCGATATTATGGAGGTTCCGGAGCATAAGATGGTGAAGATGGTAGCTTTCCGTCTTAAAGCTACAGCAGCTGTTTGGTGGGATCAATTGCAAAATTTACGGCAGAGGCAAGGAAAACAGCGGGTTCGAACATGGCGGAAGATGAAGTCGCTTATGATGGAACGATTCTTGCCCACAAATTATGAGCAGATTCTCTACCGTCTGTACCTAGGCTGTGCGCAAGGCACCCGTTCGGTTTCTGAATATACCGAAGAGTTCATGCGTTTGGCAGAGCGAAACCATTTGACCGAGACTGACAATCAAAAGGTTGCGAGGTACAACAATGGGCTGAAGATTTCCATTCAGGAAAAAATTGGCATGCAGAATATATGGACTTTGCAGGAGGCGATTAACATGGCATTGAAGGCTGAACTGTTGGAGAAGGAGAAACGCCAACCCAACTTCCGCAGGAATACGACGGAAGCCTCTGATTATACTGCTGGTGCTTCTAGTGGCGCAGGAGATAAGGGGAAAGCGCAGCAGCAGAATTCTGGAGGAATGACAAAACCAGCAACAGTTGGCCAAAACAAAAACTTCAACGAAGGCAGCAGCCGGAATTACAACAGAGGGCAACCCCGAAACCAGTCCCAGAATCCGTATGCTAAGCCCATGACGGACATATGTTACCGTTGCCAAAAACCAGGGCATCGTTCTAATGTTTGTCCAGAGCGGAAGCAGGCTAACTTTATCGAAGAAGCCGATGAAGATGAGGAAAACGATGAAGTCGGGGAAAATGATTATGCAGGGGCTGAATTTGCAGTTGAGGAAGGAATGGAGAAGATTACCCTGGTTTTGCAGAGAGTTCTTTTGGCACCAAAGGAGGAGGGGCAGCGTCATAGTATTTTTCGTTCCCTCTGCTCAATCAAAAACAAGGTTTGTGATGTGATCGTCGACAATGGAAGTTGCGAGAATTTCGTGTCAAAGAAATTGGTGGAATATTTGCAGCTATTAACGGAGCCACATGTCAGCCCTTACTCACTAGGTTGGGTTCAAAAAGGCCCTTCGGTTCGTGTAGCTGAGACTTGCCGTGTGCCGCTGTCTATTGGTAAGCATTACAGAGATGATGTCTTATGTGATGTTATTGACATGGATGCATGCCATATTTTATTAGGGCGGCCTTGGCAATTTGATGTGGATGCGACTTTCAAGGGACGAGATAATGTAATTATGTTCTCTTGGAACAACCGGAAAATTGCAATGGCAACTACACAGCCCTCAAAACCTTCTGTTGAGGCTAAGACGAGGAGTTCTAGTTTCCTAACCCTAACTAGCAACGAGCAGGAGTTGAACGAGGCTGTCAAGGAAGCAGAGTGTTTTTGTCCCTTGGTGTTGAAGGGGTTGTTGAAACTTGGCAGGGGAGAAGGTGACATTCCACAAGATGTGCAGCAGATTTTGTCTCAATTTCAGGAATTACTTTCTGAAAATCTGCCAAACGAGCTGCCACCTATGCGGGACATACAACACCAAATTGACTTGGTGCCTGGAGCTAGCCTTCCGAATCTGCCCCATTATCGGATGAGCCCCAAGGAGAATGACATCCTCAGAGAGCAGATTGAAGAATTACTGCGGAAGGGATTTATCAGGGAGAGTTTGAGTCCCTGCGCAGTTCCTGTTTTGCTGGTTCCGAAGAAAGACAAGACTTGGCGAATGTGTGTCGATAGCCGGGCAATCAACAAGATAACAGTGAAGTACAGGTTTCCCATTCCACGATTGGAGGATATGCTGGATGTTCTTAGCGGCTCAAAGGTGTTTTCCAAGATAGATTTGCGAAGCGGTTACCACTAGATTCGCATCAGACCTGGCGACGAATGGAAAACAGCGTTCAAGAGCAAGGACGGATTATTAAATGGTTGGTGATGCCATTCGGATTGTCAAATGCGCCTAGCACCTTCATGAGACTCATGAATCAGGTTCTTCGACCATTTATTGGCTCTTTTGTCGTGGTTTATTTCGATGACATTTTAATTTACAGCACCACAAAAGAAGAACATCTTGTGCATTTGAGACAAGTTTTAGATGTTTTGAGAGAAAATAAACTGTATGTGAACCTAAAAAAATGTACTTTCTGCACAAATAAGCTACTGTTCTTGGGTTTTGTTGTTGGTGAGAATGGTATCCAGGTTGACGACGAGAAGATCAAGGCAATCCTTGACTGGCCAGCTCCAAAAACAGTTTCTGAAGTTCGAAGTTTCCATGGCTTGGCCACCTTTTACAGGAGATTTGTGCGGCATTTCAGCTCTATCGTTGCACCTATCACAGAGTGTTTGAAGAAAGGCCGGTTCAGTTGGGGAGAGGAGCAAGAGAGAAGCTTTGCAGACATAAAAGAAAAGCTTTGCACCGCGCCAGTTTTAGCCCTTCCAAACTTTGAGAAAGTTTTCGAAGTTGAATGTGATGCCAGCGGTGTGGGAGTTGAAGCTGTGCTTTCGCAAGACAAGCGGCCAGTTGCATTCTTCTCTGAAAAGTTGAGTGATGCACGTCAAAAGTGGAGTACTTATGACCAAGAGTTCTATGCGGTTGTTCGAGCTTTGAAGCAATGGGAGCACTATCTTATCCAGAAGGAATTTGTTTTATTTACAGACCATCAAGCGTTGAAGTATATTAATAGCCAGAAAAATATTGATAAAATGCATGCTAGATGGGTGACTTTCTTGCAGAAATTTTCGTTCGTTATCAAGCATACTTCCGGCAAGACAAATCGTGTGGCGGATGCGCTAAGTAGAAGAGCTTCAATGTTAATCACACTGACTCAAGAAGTTGTGGGGTTTGAATGTCTGAAGGAATTGTATGAGGGTGATGCTGATTTCCGGGAAATTTGGACTAAGTGCACCAATCAAGAGCCGATGGCAGATTACTTTCTTAATGAAGGATACTTGTTCAAAGGCAACCAGCTGTGTATTCCAGTTTCCTCTTTGAGGGAGAAGCTCATTCAGGACTTGCATGGTGGAGGGTTGAGTGGCCACCTTGGTCGTGATAAAACAATTGCAGGGATGGAAGAGAGATTTTACTGGCCACAGCTCAAACGAGATGTTGGAACTATTGTGCGCAAGTGCTACACTTGTCAAACTTCGAAGGGGCAGGTACAAAACACCAGATTATATATGCCATTACCAGTTCCTAACGATATTTGGCAGGATCTTGCTATGGATTTTGTCCTCGGTTTGCCCCGAACACACAAAGGGGAGTGGATTATGTATTTGTGGTGGTTGATCGGTTCTCAAAAATGGCGCATTTCATAGCTTGCAAAAAGATTGCTGATGCATCAAACATAGCCAAACTGTTTTTCAGGGAGGTTGTTCGCTTGCATGGGGTTCCTACATCCATAACATCAGATCGTGACACCAAGTTCTTGAGCCATTTTTGGATCACTTTGTGGAGGCTGTTTGGGACTACTTTGAATCGCAGCAGCACTGCTCATCCCCAGACTGATGGCCAGACTGAGGTTACAAACCGAACATTAGGCAATATGGTACGAAGCGTCTGTGGAGAGAAGCCAAAACAATGGGATTATGCACTACCGCAGGCGGAGTTTGCATATAACAGTGCAGTCCATAGTGCAACTGGGAAGTCTCCATTTTCCATTGTTTATACTGCTACACCTAACCATGTTGTTGATTTGGTGAAATTGCCTAGAGGCCAGCAAACTAGTGTGGCAGCGAAAAATTTGGCTGAGGAGGTAGTAGCCGTTCGAGATGAAGTCAAGCAGAAACTCGAGCAAACTAATGCTAAGTACAAAGCTGCTGCAGATAGGCATAGGCGAGTTAAAGTATTTCAAGAAGGCGATTCTGTGATGATATTTCTGAGGAAGGAGAGGTTTCCAGCAGGCACATATAGCAAGCTTAAACCAAAAAAATATGGTCCTTACAAAGTGCTCAAACGGATCAATGACAATGCCTATGTTATTGAGTTACCGGATTCCATGGGAATATCCAATATTTTTAATGTTGCAGATTTATATGAGTTCCGTGAAGATGAGGTCCTTTATCCAAATCATAACTCGGGGTCGAGTTCCTCGGAGGTGGAGGGGACTGATGTAGACCAGATGGCAGATTTTATCGCGGTTGAACTAGAAAAAGGACGTAGTGGGAATATGCAGATTTGTCGTCCAAGCTCCGGTTAGGACGCAAAATACCATTTCGGAAAGGGAACGACGCCACGAGTGTAACTCACAGCTTTGTCGTGACATAAGATGGATTTTGGCATTCTGAGGTCGTTTGGCCTTCCAAAACTGCAGTTAAAGTTTGGTAGTTAATTTTCCAATAAATTCTGTTTTGGACAGTTTAGGAGTTACGTTATTAAGACTCCAAATTAATCCTGTTTTTTCAGTTTTATGTAATAACTCCCCTAGTAGTTGAAGGGTTGAGGGTTGTTGAGAATTGTGTATTTAGACAGGTTTGTCTAACGTTTCTGGCAACTCAGTTTTTAATAACATTATTCCTAGAGAGCTTCTCTTAATTTTCTGGTGGAATCCAGTTTTTATTGTTACTCAAGGTTTCGCTTGAAACCCTTTGTTACGTGTGCTGCGTCATATTTAATTGATGCAACTGAAATCCAAATTGATTTCCCATAAAAGCCACCATATCCAGGGGGTCAACTAGCTTGTAAACTATTGGAAAACTACTAAGCACAATGGTAAAAAATACTCTTACCTGCTTCCCAGCATGAATGAGAAGACATCCTACAGGAACCTTCACTTCAACTTTTTGCCCATTTCTTAGCCAGATATTCAGACCAGGAAATCTACTTCTGCCATGAATGGTAAGGAAGTTCAGGTCGTAGTGATATCCTGCAAACACAGTACCCTCCTGGCCGTAACGCCGAAGGTCACTTCCTGTTGGAGCTAGAAGGTGTGGTCCCTGGATTCACAAAGAAAGGGTACTTAGCATATATCGCATGAACTTAGCCAGGAAATTGGCAAATGGAAAGGAAGAGATTCTAGATACTCAATTCAGAAGTTGGTGATTGTCGAAAAGGCAGCATGGAGACAAAATACATGCTCTATATACGATCACAAGCCACTGTATTTAATAAGACTATAAAGTGGTTGAAGAATATGCCCACCCCAAATTAATCTTTGTAAGAAAAAAAAACAAAATAGAGGAGTGTAATAAGATAAAATAATAGTGGCATTATGGAGCAATACAAAAGGTATTCAACAGAATGCCACACAAATTTGGGGACACAGGTGGTCGCAGTGGCTAAAGATAAGAAAAGTGATGGATATAGAAGATAGAATGGAAACTGATGGATGTAGGCAACTACTGTCAGAGTAGGCAACCAGTAATCATGATTCCATTATTTGATTTCAATACCGCCGCCCCACCACTAGTGGCAGAAAGTCATAGAGACATGAATGTAAGTTTCACTTGGCAATCATTGGTCACCTGCTTCATAAGAGATGTGAATGCATCCTTTGGCAAGCCAAACCCAATGGCAGCCATTTCAGCAACAGCCTGAAAAGAAAGAGAGGCATAAATTACATGAAGAATATTAGATAATACGCAAAACAAGCAAGTGGTATGAGCAAGCTGAAAAATCAAATTAATGGCTCACCTCTATTGCGGATATCATCTTGTAACCCCATGAATCCATGGTATCTTTCCATTCAGGAAACCCCTCGGGTACGACCGGCTCTGCGTTAAGTTCCTAGAAAACAAGAATAACATAATCATCATCATCATGGCAAGTAGAATAATAGCATTTAATTAAAACAGTCAATACATATGAGTGCAAAGTAAATATCTAAAGGAAAACAAAGAATGAGACCTGAAAGCGGGTTTCTGAGGGTCGAGGACCCACTCTCCACATGTATCGCCATTTGCGATCTGCCCCCTTGGGAATGGATGGCTGGAACTCTTTGGGCAGTTCTTTCAATTTCTCCTGCATTTCTTCATCAACAAGGCTTCTTGGCACTTCCACACCCTCTGGTGTCACCCCTACCTGTAATCTTATCCCCACTTCAAGTTTTGAACAACAACAATCCAATTCCCACCACAAATCAAAAGAAATAGACAATTAAAATCAAAAGAAAACCCAGATAAGCCACCAATCAGTAATCAAAGAATTGGGCTTCAATTTTCAATTTTTTTTGATATAACGAAATTCAATTTTTCATTTTTCTGATATCTAGGCAACAGTTTTTCATTTTCTCGGGAACCAACCAGAACCCACCTGGTAATGCAATTGGGGCCTCTCCTGAAGTCGCTTGAATTCCGGCGGTCTATCGAAGTATCTCTCCATCATATTGAGGAAGCGATCGTTGTCCTCGGCCGTGTATCTGGGGTCCTTGACCAACAGAGCACCTGTTTCTCTCAGACTCCGGCTCACCTCGCCGCACAACTCCTTCACTTCGCCCTTCGATCCCAAGTACAAACTCAGATCTACCACCGTCAGCTCCATTTTCCCGATCCAAATCTTCAACCCGGATCAAAATTCGATGAGATTCCTGGTTTTACAGGGTTTACAAATGATTTAGGGATGGCGGGAGATTTTTTATTTTGTTTCTGTACAATAACGCTTGCGTGGAGATTCGTGTAATAATGGTGTCGCTTTTCTTTTGGGAGAAAAGGATTGCGTGTAGTGCACTGGACATACGATACGTCCAAATTCGGTATTATCCTGACACGTGGAATTGAGTGACTGAAGTGGATCCTGCCAGCTCAACATTGATGAAGGTCTGGAAAGGTTTTGATACAAAGGGGAGGAATCCAACTTAATACATGGTTAAATACTTTTAAGACCACTTGAACTACAACTCCTTACATGAAGGTCGGAAATTAAAGAAACCACTTAGTGGCACTTCTAGTACTGGGTAGGCAACAAACACCCAATATTAATATTATACAAGCATCAAGCAAGCTGCACAATAGCAAGTGCAACACACAGGACAATGAGTGATTGGCTTATATTGATGGCAAGCATGCTTACCTATCTATACAAGTGAACTAGCTCACCATTCCACCGACTAGTCACCTCTTGATGAGCATTTTCATAAGTTATGGAAGAAAAGGAAACATCAGAATGCTTGAAGAGTTACTTATAATGACCAAATACAAGAAAATAAAATATTTTGCTAACTACCAAAATGCTCCCACACACAATCAAGCTGCTATGAGCTTGACTAATGACTTAAACAAGCATGGTGTTCGGCATTACAAGGTGACCTCTTATTTTTCAGCTTCCTCACCATTCTCTGAACAACTTGTTGAAGTTTGGTATGAAATCGATTATGTATTCCTAGCTAAGTTAGGAATCCAAGTTGTAATATGTTTGGGAGGTTTGGACGCAAGCTTTCAAGTTGGTCTTGGATTCTTAGTTTAGTTTTTGGTTTCCTATGTATAGTAGGATTTGGTTGTCATCAATTTAGTATAAATAGATTATCTTAGGAGCAGTCTGATATTGGAGAGTGAGGCATCTGTTTATGATTTTGAGAGCCATTGAGAGTTTGTTAGTTCTCTTTCATTGAGTTTAATAAAAGGTTTCATTGCAGGTACTCCTATATTGGAGGAACCTTTAAATTGTTTGTGCTCCTTTTCTTTGTTCATTATTTTAGTTCTTGTTCCGGCTTAAAGTATAACAAGTGGTATCAGGAAGAACAAGACCTGGGAATTAGTAGAGTTGTATAAGACCAAGTCCACCACCAGGGGCTAGCCTAGGCAGGAGGGGGGCCCTAGGCTTGGAAGCCAGCTCCAGCGCGCATGACCCAGCTCGGGCAAGGCTTGGATGGTCAACCACCATGAAGTCTGCCACCGTTCCAGCCTATGCCGGAAACAGCCCAATCAAGGCGAGGAGGTTGATGCAGCCGAAGACGCGCACCCTCGTGCCGTCAAAAGCATGCAGCACTTGGTGGTAGGGAGCGAGCACCCTAGACTCTAATCTGAGTCTGGAGATCACGGGAGAGAACAAAATATTAACTAGGCTCTGTTTTTTCAACATGACATAGGGGGCGTCTTGCCGTGCTATGTCGGTCGTGATCGTGAGAGGTCAATCGTGAATATGGGGTCTGTAGCTAAGGGCAACGTCTGGTCGATGGATGGCTGACGCTGGTAACAATGTGATATTAAGCCGACTAGCACTTACAGAGTCTCCTATGGTTAGGTCAAGGTGTATATTGTTGTGGGGTTGTACCTGGGCCCCTCCAAAGGCATAGAGCGAGGGTGTCCTTTTATCCAGTAACGCTCGATTTTATTCAGAGCTGGTTGAATACGGGCGCGATGATGAGATTGGAGGAACTCCCCTTATCGATAAGGACTCGAGTTATGTCTCAGTTTGTGATACCAATAGAGATTACCAGCGGATCACTATGAGGTTGAGAAGTATGGTCGTCATCCGGGCTAAAAATGATGGGTTCCTCGTCGCCGTTCCTAGCTCGTTTAGAGGGTCGCGCTACATCACAGATGGAGAGGGCTTTGTTGGTTGTCTGGCCAAGCGATCGAGCGTATCGCTTCCTGGACTTGTTGGTGTCTCCACCCAGTGAGGGGCCTCCCCCGATTATGGATATTAGTTTTTGAGAGACCGAAGCATGAGTTCACCAACGCTTCGATTTCTTCCTTCAATTGGTAGCAATCTTCCGTTAAGTGGCTAAACGTGTGCTGGTACCTTGCAGTACCGAGCTTCATCTCATTTCCTTATGTATTCATTTCGACCCTGGCACGGAGCTGGTACCTCTTTCTCGGCGATTGCTAGGATGTCCCCTTTGCTAGTATTCAAAGGCGTATAACTTGGGTAGCGCTCGAGGACGTTCCACTGATCGATGTGTTTCTATTGTCGATTTTTTTCTTTTATGGATTCCCTTTTCGCGAGTCCTGGGTGTGATGAGAGGGTTCGGCGCTCGTGGTCTGCTCTCGGAAGAGGTCTTTATACATCTCGGGGGGAGGGGGTGGGGTTTTGAGTGAGGTAGAAAAGAAGCTTTCTCCCTGAAACCCTCCCATGAGGGCATTGTGAGCCGTAGCATTGTCGCAGCCCTCGCAGCGAGCATACTCGTTATTGAAACGGGTGATATAATCCCGCAGAGACTCGTTTGTTTTCTATTTTACGAACAAGATATCATTGGTAGTGTACAACTGGCTTGATATGATCGTAGACGAATGAGCTGATGGATTCGGGGTTTAGCCATTTAAACCAGTTCAAGGCGGCTCCCTTCAGGGTGGTCAGGAAGAGTCTGCATCTGGTGGCCTCGTTTGCCCACCTTCCTTCCATTGCATAGTGGAAACTGTCAATGTGGTCATGTGGGGTCTGTAAGTCCTTCGTAGAGGGCAATTTTCGGTGCCTTCGTTTCACCGACGACAACTACCTCGAGGAGTTCCTTAGTGTAGGGGAGAGGGATTTCATCCTCGAAAAAATAGCGGACGAGCAAGTTGTGGGTCTTTTCGACCTTACCAAGCCTGTCCCAGACACTTCCCATTTCACCTTTGATCATGGCCTTCATCGCCGCTCTTAGGTCGGCCTCCCTAGGGGGCGACGAGGTTGTCAGTCTAAGCAACGTGGCCCTTTCCTTTGCGCAGGATGAGTTTTACGAGGGCGTCTTCTTCCGGGTTGATACCCTCGGGGGCAGGACTGAGTCTAGAGTTGTTAGTTTGAGGCATAGGAGTTGACGCTGACTCTTTGCCAAACAGGCACCTTTCCACCCGCCTGGTACTACTTGAATCCCTGGTGGCCCTTTTCTAGGCTTTCCATAGGTTCGCCTGGAGACCGATCTGCTACTTTTCTAAGTGCTCGTTGGGGTCCTGGAGAGTTCTATTTAGATCTTGCATGGTATCGGCCCTGTTAAGGAGCAGTTCAACTTTGGCTTCAAGGGTGCTAATTCTTTGTTTTTCTGCTCTCTGGCATTTCGTACTTCTTTGATCGGGAGTGCCAGGGGTAGAGATTCCCTTCATCGGTAGTAGAGTAGCTAACACGTAACCTTTGAGTGTGGTTTCCCACAGAAGGCGCCAAATATTTGAACCACAAATATTCAAGTGGTTAACACAAAGGAGTACAGTTATTTTAAAGTGGTTTCAAAGGGAAAAGAGCTTTAAGGAGGAAAATAATATATGGCAAATGACAAGACTTTTCTTCTTATTCCATTCTTTCGGGAGGGATCTCAATCTCTCTTTTTACAAAAATCCTTGCTCCATTTATAGGGGAACCAAACGAATTAAATTACAAGACGGCCAGCTCGGCTCGGAACCGAGCCGTTTATGTCACATCAGATCTGTCAGATGATGGGTGGCTGGGGTTAGTCCACGTCCTCTGCTCATGATGACCTCTTCGTATTTCCACTAGGGGCGGGAGTGGGCAAAGTGGCCTGTCGCGCACAGTGGCATTCCCATCTGGTGAGGTGGCGATCCGGGTGGTTTACACCTGACTTTCGAAAGGACCTAGACACGCTTTATGAGGTATGATGAGTCAGCAGTCAAATGGGGTTTTGTCATCTACGTGGCTGATTTGAATCCTCTTGAATATTTCCAGGGAGTCCAAGACCGAGGGTAAATTTACTCGTTTCCTCTAGCGCAGTGCACGAGGCATACGTGTTGAGTTTTTATTGGGCAGATGGACTCGGTGTGTATCGAGCGTCAACAAGAGGATCAAGCAGATGAAGTAGTACTGGAAATCAGTCATGGGGCTCATGGCTTCCAACAAGTTTGAGCAACTAGGTAATTAGATTCAGAGCAGAACACTGATTAGATCACTGGAGACTTGTATTAGTTTGGACAAAAGTCACTCACTGAATTCTGATTTGTTAGGATAGATAATGTTGTTAATTCTTAGGCCATACTATTACAGATGTTCAATTATGACTTTAGGTTTAGTTGACCAGTGTGAGCAGCAGACCTCGTCGAGGTGCCAATATATAACCCCGATTGTTGATCCGTTTGACTGATGAATTTTGCAAGAGGAACGCCAGTCACGTATAACCCCTTGGATAGTTAATAAGAAGGCTGAATTTTCAGCTGAAATCCAATTTGGATGCAGAACCATTTTAGTCAAGCCCGCGAATGTTGGCGGAGATTGGTGTCAATTTTATATGCCAAATAAGTTTAGACATATATCTCATGAGAGATTCTAGGTTCGATTTTCTCATTCTTCAATATCACTTGTATAAAAAATAATAATAATAACTTAGGCATATGGATTATGGACTCATTATGAGCAATTAATTCCCTTTGTCACAAATGTTTTCTTGACAAGAGGTAATTGCAAGAATGAAGATATTGCAGCATTTACAAGATCTCTTCACTGATGCCAAAAAAGAATTATGGTTTTTTTTCTCGTGTAAATAAAGTCAAGAATAGAGACTACAATATCTCTAGATTGTGTAAAAAGAGTCAAATTTGATTGCTGCATGTCATCAACTCTAAGGGATGCCTCGGCCAACTGGCATAATCACTTAGAAAGTAGGGGGAAAAGCAATGATGATGAGAAGAAAAAAAATTAGAATTACCAAAAGGGATATCCAGGTAAAAGGAACAAGTAAATAATACATGCTTTTGTTTTTTTTTTTATCAAGTAAATAATACGTAGTTATTAAAATAAACTAGTAATCTATTACATCAGAAATCAAATTAAAACCCAAGGGGTTCACTGCATAATCTCAAGTTCTAAAAATACAGCCTCTTATTAACAGCAGCATTAAATATTAAACAACCAAAAGGATCCCTATAACTCCAAGACACTTATTCCAGAATACTCCTCAGCTCTATGCTTCAACTTCTTTAATTCATGATTTCACCTGCATCAGAGAAAACAAAACACCAGATTCATCAATTATAAATTTTCAGAAATACACAAGGGAAAGATGTTCGTTTTCTTCTTTTCTCTTTTTTTTTAACCCCGCTAAAGATTCTTACAATATTACCAATAAACAAGCAGGTTCAATATAAACATATATAGTAAAAGTCATTATACAATATATTAGTTCAAATGGGTGAAAAATATTGCTTCAGGAACCTACTTTTTTTTTAGCACTATTGTGTTAAGTAACAGAGAGGAGCTAGAGAGTACATGGTTCAAAGTTGACAGTGCACTTCTCTGGGAGCTGCACTGCCATGGTACGATCGACGCCAGAAATCGGAGGGCCATTGACAAGCACACATAGGCAAGGCTGGCCAAGAGCTTTGAGGGCATTGCAGCAAGTCTCACTTGGTGGGATGGGGCTAAAAGGAACAACTGCTGCTCTGCAAGGTATTAGCTGAACAATAGACGAGAAGAAGGTGCTTGCGCACATGGTGCCCTCCCCTTGATCCACCAAACCTGTCAAAACTAACATAACCACCAAAACTGGAAGAGTCATAGTGATTAGCCTCATCTTAATTAATTTGAGCTGAGATTAATTACAGAGAAGATGTCCCGAATTCAAATATATAGGACATTATGATGAGGGTCATGCCATCATGCAGGTACATCCTACCCAAAGGTCACACCTATATGATGCCATTGTCGCCAGCTCTGCCACTGATGATATGTGCATAAAAACCAGCCAAAAATACATTTGGTGTGCTGGTGGAGCAGTTGTTAAACTCAAATTTCATGACTCTTTGCATGTTTCAAATGCATTAGCAAAGAAGCTCTAGTTAAAATAAATCGAAGGCACCTACTTTCTCATTGTTTGCATATGTAGAGGCCAAAAACAATGCGCTTCTAGCTTTAATGCTATAATGCTTTACTTCAATCAATTTCTTGAAACCTATTAAGCAAGAACATGTAGCAAACTACAAAATGGCTCAGAAAACCTCCTAAACTACCTTTCAAAAGATTTCAAAGTGTGACCATCCAAAATATTAATATCGGATAATTAGCTCCAAGTTAGTATTTAAGAGTACGTGATAAGACCAATTTGAAATTACTAAGAAAAGTATATACGATTATGAAGTTTTAAACTACAAGGACAAAAATAAAATTGATGCTACACCATAGCAACTCAGAATACAAAATCAGTTAGGAGCAAATCCAGACTTGCGTCATGATCATAAGTTCACAACATTTGAAGTATTCAAGAAGATAATTTTCGTGTTCAATTGAATGCATGATTCTCAAGGAAATTGCTTTCGAGCACATTTGACAACTTTTGGTGAAAATCAAAATATGTGAGCACAATGTACCAAAACAAAATAGTTAAGCATGACTAACAAATCAGAAATATATATTTGATTTGAGAATCCAAAGAAATTGTACAAATTTTCTTGCTGGAGGAAGAACAGAAAGTCAGTAAATGAGAATATAATTCCCCAATCTTTCCTCATGTGTGTGGCCACAGTGAATAATCATCAATCCCAACCATCTTTATTACAACTCATGTCATTCCCGAAGGCCTCTTCAAATGCATTTCATATCATTGACATAACAAGTTATGATTTTCACATATTACAGGTTATCAAAGTTCTCCTTTGTTTCCTTTGAGATTGATTACTGCAAGCTCCTGTTCAACAAACTCTCCTGCATAAATCGCCGGATATTTACTGGCAAGCGAGGATTCTGCAAAGCGACCTAAGGGCTTTAACACAGCATCGGATGCTATGTGGGCAAACAACTACACCGCGAGAAATGTCACATATAAGTATACGATGCATCGAGAAATCTTATTTATGTAAATCTCTTTTAAAATGCCAACTAAAAGTAGAAGAACGAAACGGTAACAGTGACAACAAAATGACTAGCTTCACTCACTGTAGAAGATACTCTCCAAAGTAAGCGATGTTGCTCCGTTGCTAGTTTGATTGCATCAACTGTCCTGCTTGTTACAACAACTTCATGCATTCCAGCTATGCAATCTCCTGCAGTCAACCACTCTATCTGCACATGAAAATTTGTGTGAATGGAATACAATTAGCTTAAAGATTTAAAATGCAACACGTGCCATAGCCAACCAACCTAAAAACAGCCATTCCAATCAAACAGGGAACTTGAATTAAAAATTAACACGCCTAATATTTGTTTTATTTGTAGCACTTCTTTTTTTTTTTTTTTGGGGGGGGTACACTAAGCACAACTAATCAAATGTTTCGCACGTGTTTTATTTTATTTTTTTACCAAAAGATGTGCATAAACCTTATATGTATAACGTGTTATTTAATTGATGCAACTGAAATCCAAATTGCTTTCCCATGAAAGCCACCATATTAACTTGTAAACTATTGCATAACTACTAAGCACAATGGTCAAAAATGCTCTTACCTGCTTCCCAGTCTGAATGAGAAGACATCCTACAGGAACCTTCACTTCAACTTTTTGCCCATTTCTTAGCCAGATATTCAGACCTGGAAATCTACTTCTGCCATGAATGGTTAGAAAGTTAAGGTCGTAGTGATATCCTGCAAACACAGTACCCTCCTGGCCATAATGCCGAAGGTCACTTCCTGTTGGGGCTAGAAGGTGTGGTCCCTGGGTTCACAAAGAAAGGGTACTTAGCACATATCACATGAACTTAGCCAGGAAATTGGCAAATGGAAAGGAAGAGATTCTAGATACTCAATTCAGAAGTTGGTGATTGTCGAAAATGCAGCATGGAGACAAAATACATGCTCTATATCCTATCACAAGCCAATGTATTTAATAAGACTATAACGTGGTTGAAGAATATGCCCACCCCAAATTCATCTTTGTAAGAAAAAAAGACAAAACTGAGAAGTGTAATAAGATAAAATAATAGTGGCATTATGGAGCAATACAAAAGGCATTCAACAGAATGCCACACAAATTTGGGGACACAGGTGGTCACAGTGGCTAAAGATAAGAAAAGTGATGGATATAGGCAACTACTGTCAGAGTAGGCCACCAGTAATCATGATTCCATTATTTGATTTCAATACCGCTGCCCACCACTAGTGGCAGAAAGTCATAGAGACATGAATGTAAGTTTCAATTGGCAATCATTGGTCACCTGCTTCATAAGAGAAGTGAATGCATCCTTTGGCAAGCCAAACCCAATGGCAGCCATTTCAGCAACAGCCTGAAAAGAAAGAGAGGCATAAATTACATGAAGAATATTAGATAATATGCAAAACAAGCAAGTGGTATGAGCAAGCTGAAAAATCAAATTAATGGCTCACCTCTATTGCGGATATCATCTTGTAACCCCATGAATCCATGGTATCTTTCCATTCAGGAAACCCCTCGGGTACGACCGGCTCTGCATTAAGTTCCTAGAAAACAAGAATAACATAACCATCATCATCATGGCAAGTAGAATATAGCATTTAATTAAAACAGTCAATACATATGAGTGCAAAGTGAATATCTAAAGGGAAACAAAGAATGAGACCTGAAAGCGGGTTTCTGATGGTCGAGGACCCACTCTCCACATGTATCGCCATTTGCGATCTGCCCCCTTGGGAATGGATGGCTGGAACTCTTTGGGCATTTCTTTCAATTTCTCCTGCATTTCTTCATCAACAAGGCTTCTTGGCACTTCCACACCCTCTGGTGTCACCCCAACCTGTGATGTTATCCCCATTTCAAGTTTTGAGCAACAACAATCCAATTCCCACCACAAATCAAAAGAAATAGATAATTAAAAACAAAAGAGAACCCAGATAAGCCACCAATCAGTAAGCAAAGAATTGGGCTTCAAATTTCAATTTTTTTTATTATAAAGAAATTCAAATTTTCATTTTTCTGATATCTAGGCAACAGTTTTTCATTTTCTCGGGAACCAAACAGAACCCACCTGGTAATGCAATTGGGGCCTCTCCTGGAGTCGCTTGAAATCCGGCGGTCTATCGAAGTACCTCTCCATCATATCGAGGAAGCGATCGTTGTCCTCGGCCGTACATCTGGGGTCCTTGACCAACAGAGCACCTGTTTCTCTCAGACTCCGGCTCACCTCGCCGCACAACTCCTTCACTTCGCCCTTCGATCCCAAGTACAAGCTCAGATCTACCACCGTCAGCTCCATTTTCCCGATCTAAATCTTCAACCAGGATCAAAATTCGATGAGATTCCTGGTTTTTGAGGGTTTACAAATGTTTTAGGGATGGCGGGAGATTTTTTATTTTGTTTCTGTATTTGTGTTTTTTAAAGTGTATAACGCTTGCGTGGAGATTCGTGTAGTAATTGTGTCGCTTTTCTTTTGGGAGAAAAGGATTGCGTGTAGTGCACTGGACATACGGTACGTCCAAACTCGGTATTATCCTGACACATGGAATTGAGTGATTGAAGTGGATCCTGCTAGCCCAACAGTGATGAAGGTCTGGAAAATTTTTTTTTTTATAAAAACAAATGATATTGGAGGGAGGAATCGAACCTAGTACATTGTGCACGGTTAAATACTCTTAAGATCACTTGAGCTACAAGCCCTTGCATGAAGGTCAGAAATTAAAGAAACCACTTTGCGGCACTCGCTAGTACGGAGTAGGCAACAAACACCCAATATTCATATTATACAAGCACCAAGCAAGCAGCACAATAGCAAGTGCAACACACAAGGCAATGAGTGAGTGTATAATGCTTCTCTTATATTGATGGCAAGCATGCTTACCTATACAAGTGAACTAGCTCACCATTCCACCGACCATTCACCCCTTGTAAGTAGCATGATGAGCATTTTCATAAGTTACCGAAGGAAAGGAAACATCAGAATGCTTGAAGAGAACTTATAATGACCAAATACAAGAAAATAAAATATTTTGCTAACTACCAAAATACTCCCACGCACAATCAAGCGGCTATAGGCTTGACTAATGACTTGGACAAGCATGGTGTGTGGCATTACAAAGCGACCCCTAACATTCTCCCCACTTAAGATGTCAGCGCTCACGATGACTACATCTTCTTGAAGTCTTCAATCTTTTTCTTAAACTGCTCCAAGTATATCTCCTTCCCTCACTTAGTCTCTGTCTCCAAGGCCCTTTCACTTGATGAGAAACTCCCTTCATAAGTGAGAAACTCCTTTCATAGGCAACCGCCTAACCTCATCCACTTCTTTCAGCTTCAACCACTTGATGTCGACTTCAGCTCTGGTTGACTGGTTGCATGCTGGATCTTTTGGATCTTGCATGAAAAACATGAAAATTATGGTGCACCTTCATCCACGTAGATCCAAAGTAGGAACATCAACTTTGTATGAGGCTCTCCCTCCAGCAAAAATAGCAAGTAGGGAACCAAAATTGAACTGGGTAGAAGTTTGTGCAGTCACAAAGCTTCCCTCAAGTATCCAATGCCAACAATCGTGTACGTCTTACTTGTGTCCCGACTCCCATGAGATCTGCACTTTTCCACTTACAATCAATTCTATAAATTTAAATATTATTCTAACATATTTTTTCTGGAAATTAACAATCACGAGATTAAATAGAAGTTTCAAGCAGTACGTAATATTCTGTTAAGTTAGCTGATTTTCCTGCTTACTATATAATTAGAGCAATTGCCAATTGATAGCTCCCTAAAGTCAATATGCACTAGTATCCTAAGCTACAAGGAAGGGGATTCAAACTCGGATACAAGGGACAGACACTATAACCTAGCTGGCCTCACCCTCATCTGCTTAATATTTAGACATTTGATGATGGGTATCATTACATACTGGAAAAGTAAAATAAAATTTTATCAGAATACGGCAACTTTTGCGGTGAATAGAAAATAGAAATTTGAGCCTTGTCTCTTCAAATTAAGGACAGTATCTAATATGGCACTTTTCAATATGAACAATGTCAGTATTTGATGAGTGAAATATACATCAAGATTAAGAAAGACGACTCACATACTCATTTTTGCTTGCAACACATACAACACTCATTCATAAGGAATCCTTGTTTAATGAAATTTCCCAACATAAGAATCTTTTTTAAAGAGAAAGCAAAAGCCCAAAGAAAGAACGAGGCCTTTGATTACCTAAATGGCCAACAACTTACCGGTGCATGATGTAACTAGAAAATAGCTGAGTCCCTCTTACACAGTAAATAGAGGACTAATCATACTCCAAACATTGCCTAGAAGATTGGTAAAACAAGCATGGGGAGATAAATGTAAGGTAGAATTGCCTAGAAGATTGGTAAAACAAATAAGACAACCAATTCAAGTTGGAACCAAAAAGCGTGCAAGACAGTCCTATATTTGCAAGTTAGTCCTAGTACACATCAAAATGCTGTAGCATTCTTTTAATTTCGGTCCTTGCCTATATTACACAGTATCAAGCACAACAATCATCGTTCACAAATGAGTAAAAAAAAAAAAAAACAAATCGCAGATTTATGTCAACAAACATATGTATAACAAATTTATATTTTCATGCATATTATACGAAGTTATAGAAATGACATTGGTAGCAGATTGTTAGCTTACCAGCCTGACCTGTGTGTCTATTATTGGGATCAAGGGTGGAGTGATTACCCTCAAAACGCTCTCAGCATCAGCCTTCATAAAGGTTCCACTTGTGAATCTAAGCTACAAGAGACCTTATACAAAATTGTTGCCTTCTCAACACAGCTGACGAAGCCAACATATAAACACAATTCTTTGCGCCAAAACCAGAATTCATTCCATGTTTTATTAACATCAATATGATAAAACACCACACTTTCTTCAACTACAAACTCTAAAATAAATATATAAAAATTTATCATACAATTAATTTATTATTTACCCAAAAATTGAAAACAATTGCCAAAGGGTGAATTATGAAGATGAAATTGCAGATGCATTCCAATACAAGCACAACGAAAATCAATGAAAAAGGCCTTTTTCCTCTTTTTGTTTGGTTTTTTCTAAATCTCTGCAAGCACGGTGAAAGCAGTGAATGGTACGGCAAACTGCAGTAGTTTTGTGGCTGTGGAATAAGATACAGCTTACCTACATGTTTGCAAACATAAGTGACACTGCAAAAGTTTCAACAAAACAACAGGGTTCGGCCTTCTTTTGCCCTCCAGCTTTTATATATCTCTAGCAGCCTTGCGCTTTTGGTTTTATATGATTTTTGCTAACTATGCAGTTGTTTTGGTTTCAAATTATATTTATCATCATAATTTTAGATTTCTCTTGTAGCACCAAGTGCTTGTCTTATGTAGCAAATATGTTTCCAAACCTGCATGTCCATATGATAGTGAAAGTAATAAACCAAAAGATGGAAGAAAGCATGTAAAGAGAAACTTGTATATCCATTCACACGAATGAAAAGCCAATACACAAAAACACAAAGCTTTCACATGACTGATAATCTAAGCTACAAGCTCATTATCAAAGAATGCTACAACAACATACAATCAACATAAATCTCTCAAAATAAACAGAGAAAAAAGAGGCACAACCCTCTACAATGCAACAGTGATTTCATCATGCGTCAATTGCACATATATACCCCACTCTCATACCTGTGATTAACCTCATAAAAATCTGTATTACCCTCGGAAGCAGGTCGCAAACAAACTCCGGACAATGATCTGTTTCCTTGCCAAGAAAATTTCACATGAGCAATAACTTCAATGTCCTCACTGCCATCTCCTTCATTAGAATCCACAGGCATCCTTGCTCTCAACCTACCCGGAGATCCATTCAACGGAATCTCAGGGACATGCCATTTCAGTTCTTTCTCAGACCTACTTAATACAGCTTTCGGGGACACCTTCAACAATGTAGGATCAAGGGGGAGTTTCAAAACAAATGTCACATCAGTCAAAGGCGCTGGCAGATCAGGATTTGACACATATTGTATCATCACAGAAAGTAAGCTCCCTGTATGGCGTTGCACAAGGCGAACCCTCAAGGGCAATGGTGTCAACCTAGGCAGCAGACTATACTTCAAGACGGGTAAAGGCTCATCTGAGGCTGCGGTCCTTACATGAAACATCCCATTGCCTAGACTACTAACTCGAGAATTCTGCATAATAAACCTCTTAACCGCACTGGTTCCCTCAACCCGGAATGAAAACTCGGTTTCTTTATCACCACTAGTCTTGGTTGGCAAAGTTTTCAAATAAACAACACCCATTAATCCTACTCTAGCAAGCAATGACTCTCTAAACTCAGCACTGATCTCTTCCACAATGTGCATCTCAGGACCCTTCATTTCACTTTTCACAAGGGTATCAAGAGGACTGCCTGCTGCCGCACCACCTGCAGCCGCATCAGCAGTTTTCGGAGCATCTGGCCCGGTCTGCAACAACTCAAGCCCGCCAAGCCCTTCCTTCTTCGCAACCTTCTTTGTTCCAACAAACTCGGAAGCATCCAGCCCACCACCCCAAGCATCACTAAACCCTTCAAAAGTCTCACCCAAAGAAGCCTGGTCAAGCCCAAATTCAATCCCACCATACTCCCCTTCAAACCCTTCAACAGCAATATGAGTAGACTGGGTCGCCTCTGCCGGGGGCAATGTCGTCACTTCCAGTGTCGCCAACGCCAGTGTTAAGTCCGTGGCCGAAGGATCCTTATTCTTCTTGAACCCACTCACCAACTCTTCAGGCTGATTAATCTTTTCACTCGCAGCAAATGGGTCTTTCTCTACTTGAGTCTCTTCCTCATTCTCTAACTTCAGATCCTTCTCCTCACTCTGCACCACCGGCGCCAAGCTCGCCGCCACCTCATCTCCAGCAGCTATTGTCTCCGGCGGCAATTCAAACCCCAAATTGTTGAACGCCTCAATGCCCACCTCGTGTTCGACGGAATGCGCCTCAACAGCTCTCCAATTCTCCGCCCCACGAATCTTGTTCTCAGTATCCAAGGCCGAGTGCACCATCTTCGCAATGCCGTCGCCGTGCATCGACGAAAGCATCGCCGCCAATCGAATATTACTGACACCTCTCAGAACAATGTCGAGAGCCATGTAGATCTCGGCATACTTTCGACCCAGCTTCTCCGGAGTAACATCGACACCACGGCAAGCGGTGACGATGACGCTGACGGCTTGGTTGACGATGTGGATGCACTCGAAGACGTTGATCGAGTTGTCATGATCGGCGGTGGTGACGCCGAGGACGTAGATGGAGTTGACGAGGCGGTAGACGACTCGGTACCGAGATTCGACGCCGACTATGAGCTGGCCGCTGGAGGCGGCGAGTGGGTCGTCACCGAGGGATGCGATGGAGTCGGCGGTGGCGTCGGAGGAGGAAGATTCCGAGTTGTTGTGTTGCTGGTCTTTGGGGGTGTGGAGTTGTTGTTGTTTGGCGACGGCGAAGGCTAGGCGGGTTTGGCGGAAGGAGGAGACGGCGACGAGAGCTCGGGCCGGCGGGAACCATTCTCGGGTTTGGAGCAGGATATCGGATCCATTGGCGGGTTGGAGAGAGAGCGCTAGGCAGGACATGGTGGGATCGGATCAAGCTCAGATCTGATCCAGGGTTTGGGTTTGAAATGGTTGATGAGGTGAAATAGCACAGAGAGACAGAGAGAGAGACAGAGAGAGAGAGAGAGAGAGATGACTCGGAGTAGATGGTGGGAAAGTGGTTTTGGGCCAAAATGAATTTAACAGGCCTCTCCTAGATTGGAACTAGTAGAATTTTGGCCCAATTGTTAGAGTATTTATACTCATTTGTCATGGCAAAATGTAAGAGAAATAATGACTGTTACTACCCAAATGAATAGTATCTGCCCTAACAACTTTTTTGTTGGTTTTTCACTCATTGTCATGGCAATTTAAGGACAACCACTATTCACATGAATATGAGAAGAGGAATTCGCATAGAGTTTTGGTGTTGAAAGTGAATAATATGGCTAAGTATTTATTTTTAAAAAAAATTCTGAAATTTTGGGTTATTTTTTCCTTTTTTAAAAAAAATTTTATTATTTAAATTGGCTGTTAATGTCATAATGACATCAGCATTAGGTCAGCTTGCCTAGGTTGACGGAGCCCAACTCCTGCCCTAGCAAGACTAGGTGCTGGAAACACATTTAAGGGCCGAGGGGCCTCTTTCCCAGGCTAAGACCTCCGTCATAGTCATTAATGTCGTCATCACCGCCGTCATAGTCATTAATCCCTACTATTATAAAACCAATCCAAAAGTTATTGCTTTCTTCAATTTCAACTTAATCAATTTCCTGATTTTTCTTTTCCGATTCAATTACGAAGTCCACACAAATGACGACATCAAATTCAATGACAAATGCCTTCCTTTTTCACTTTTGTTCTTTCAAACTTACCATTACTCATTTTGTTTTTTCGAAGCTTTGTTTTTCTTTATGTGGATGTATAAATAATTTCATGCGGAAAACAGCTAAAATAAGTTTTTCGAAGCATTAAACATATATGTTTTTTTTATTTCAATTATATTACACTTCATTTCTTCAGACTAAAAAATATATATTATACTTCTGGTGTATTTACTAATAAATAATTGAAGTTCGAATCATGAATTGAATTCCAATTATGGAAGATTTATGTGTTTACTTCAATCAAGGAATTAAAAAGTAAGTGTGGTCCACACAAAATTAGGAATCGAATTCCTGATTTTGGAGGAATTCAATTCTTGGGTGGTATGTGGTATTCTAATTCCTAGATAACTAACCCATTAGGAATTCATCTTTTTTACCCATTTGTTGAGGCCCAAAAAATCCAAGGTTAGGCTCAAATATATTTCTAGGCCAATACAACAGTTAACGGGGAAATAAGCCTGACTTGGGTATGCAAGAATTTGTCGTATGCGCTTACACAAGTTATGATCCACATGCCAAGCCAAGCAAACACACAACCCGCCATGCAGAGAGGCCGTAACGAGCTTGTAAAATATACTGGTTTTATGAACCTGTGCTTATTGTCCCGTCAAGCACCATTTAGCCCAGCTATAGCCCATTGCAATACAGGTGTGAAGGCTTTTTCGTTCCGGCAGCTACTACAGGCCTGGGCTGCTGTAAAGAGCCAAATGAGAGAAAATTGCCCTTGGGTCTGAGTTCAAGAATTAGGCCCTGAGAATGCTTCGAAAGGATAGCTGAGCCTTAGGAAGCTTCTTGATTACCTTCACAGCAAAACTAACAGTCGCTTTCAGATAAATTCTTAGCTTGGCATGAAAGACTTGTGACATGGAAGCAAAGCAATCATGAGTTTAGCATTAAAGAGAGAGATATGTGAGTTCCTATGAGAAACAAGGGTTCTAAAGAGAAGGGGAAGGGTTTCTAAGTGGGTTTGTTGAAGAGAGTGAGAGGGATGAGGGTATATTAGGTGTGTTAATTAGTTTATGGCAGCTTGACGAAAACTCTGTTAAGCTTTGGAATAGTTTACCAAAAGGAAAAATGGAGAAAGATGGAAGGATGAAGCTCGAAATTACAGAGGTTTCAGAGGTGAGAGATAAAGCTTGCTTTCCAGATGTGTGTGTTGTAGCTAGTGGTCTATTGGTTGTTTTGTGTAATTTTTCAGCAGCTTGACAAAGGCTCTGTCAAGCTCTGGAATGACTTACCAAAAGAGAAAATGGGAGGAGATGGAGGAATGAGGCTCGAAATTGCGAAGTTTCAGAGATGAGAGATGAAGCTTGCTCTCTAGATGTAGGTTGAGATGATGGGTAGGAAATGCCTCCTTTTATAAGCGCTGGAAGCTCCTTCTTCCCAAGAAACCCTAATGGTTTCTATCCAATTTGGCCATGTCTTTCCTCTCCTTTCTCTTTCTTCCTTTGACTCATCCTATTTGGTGAAATTCTCTCTGCCCAATCGCACAAAAACAGGGTTTGGGGAGCTCTAGGATTTTCTCGCAGCTGTTCCAGTGAGGGAATCCCATTTTTAGCCATCTTTCTTCATTCTTTTCTCCCCTCTTCCATGGCTAGATCTTATGGGGGGAAAGAAATGGGTATGTACATTGGTTTGAAGGGTGCCTTGGCTCCTAGCAACCTACGCGCACTAATATCCCTTGGTTCTTTGCGTGTTCGACCATGGTGTTCGTTCTTAGCCTATGTGCTGGAGCCTCCCAACAGCTCTAGTGTTTTTCTCTCTTGGTTTTCCTAAATCCCTTGTGTCGTGCAATTGTCTTTAATTTTAATTGAATTCTTTAATTTTAGTTTTTCTCAATTACAAATTCAAATCAATTTAATCCGTTAAAGTTTCTCAATTTAAAATTAATTTTAGTTTAATCGTTAGGAATATTAAGAATTAAGTCAGTCCTTGTGGGATGATATCTGTGCTTACTTAGCTATACTATCTTTTGATCAATATACTTGCGAGCGTTAAAATTTGATTAATTTGGTAAACCTAAATTTCGCAACAATTGTGTTTTGACTCACGTTTCTAATGAAGTTCTTCACTTGACAAAGAAAGAAAAGAAGTCTATCGCAAGAAATAAGATATTGATTTGGAGAAAGAACTCATTAAAGAAAATGATTAGTTCTAATTTAAGTTTATATATATATGTGTGTGTGTGTTGTGTTAATGTTATAGCCGTTAGCTTGTATTTAAATGAGGTGACATGTAAAGAAAATAAGTCTAGTAAATTCTAGCAGACGAAATGAAAGTAAAGAATCTGAACCCGAATCAATTAAAATTGTAATCGAGTATAACCTAGGTGAAAAACAAAATTATATTACTTTTTCTTTTTCCAACACCCATTTTCTTAAATAATAAAAGAATCCATTTGTCATTGGCTTGTAAATTTTCACAATTAAAAAGAGAAAAGCTTTTCGGCCGTAGATAAATGAGAAAGAAGGCCCAAGCCCACCAATAATGGGTCACCAAATTATTAGAAGGTCTCTTTCTTTCTCTCCCACTCTCTCTCTTTCTCTCACATAAAAGGGCGAAACTTCGCCGCCTCTCGGGCTCTCAGCCACTGCCTTCTGCTCCTCGCTCTCTACCCCCTCCTAAAACCTCAGCGTGCGGCTCTCACCCTCTCTCCACACACACAGATATATATTCATATATTCATCGTTCCCAACGTCACAGGTAATAATACTAGTGTTATTCTATCCGTTTCATTTCTGTTAATTCCTCGTTTGGTTCCCAAGAAAATGGAGTGAAAATATATCAAATAAAAATGGAAAATTGATTCTTTTGTTTTTTGGAGAATGAATGAACAGGTGTTATACCTGGCTCAGTTGATTGAAAATTCTTTTTTTTTAAACTTGTTTGCAAAATGAAGAAACTGAAAGCTTGAAGACTTTTGTTTGTAGTGGTTTTCCAGACTTTGCTCTGTGTTATAACTTATATGTAGGCCTTTCTTTTTATGCTTAGTCTTACCATTGCAACTACTGTTTTGTTGTTCTTTTTCCTTTTATATTATGACTTTATTTTAAAAATAATGCTTTCATGCCTAGTTTGGGGAGGAGGAAAGGAGGCAGCGGCTTTGAATTCGTGCATTTTGAAATAGTAGGAAAGGAAGAGGCTTTCCATGTTTTTGAACTGGTATATTTGATAAATGTATAAAGCACTATATGTGTGTGTGTTTATGTATCCGTATGAGCACAAAAGTAATACTTATTTCCTCTCTCCTATTAGTTGTTTGTCTTTCGGGGCTTTTATGCCCTTCATCTCGTGTGATATTGTTTAGTGGCTTACGAAATGCAGTGTGCATGCTTATTTTTTTTCCTTCCTGTGTTTATTCATGTGTGGTGCTTATGTTTTGGGTGTTTTAATAAATCTTTGCAGAATTGGTGGTGAAAATGGCTGGAAAATCGAATAAAGGGAGGAACCGTAGAGTGGCACATAATGCTGCAAATTCTTCTGATGCAGTGGTCCCGACTGATGCTCCTGTGAAAGATAACTCAAGCGCTTCAGAGCCCATCAAAGCTGATGCTAATGGTGTTTCAGCGGTGGAAGAATCAACTGAGGCCAAGCCAGAGGCAAAAGAGTCTGAAACAGAGAATTCAACCAGCCAACCTAAGCAAGGTGAATTTGGTATTATGGGCCTTCAAATATTTCTTCCACCTGTAAATACCTCTAGTCAATATGCCATTCCCATATTCACCCTCTCTCGAATCTTTAATCCTTTTCAATACAACAATTAATTTAGGGCTTGTTTGTGAGTGATTCTGGGATGGCCAGAATCACTTATAGGGAGAAACATATCCCACGTGCTTCTCCATATAGTCACTCTTAAGTGGTTTTAAGTGATTATGGGGAGAAGCACCTCCCATGTGATTCCCATAAAATACTTAAAATCACATAAAGTGTTTATACGGAGAAGTGATTCTCCACAGAAGTGATTTTTGGCCTATCAAGAATCACTCCCAAACGAACCCTTAACCACCTAAAGGCAATGAGAAGCAATGTACATACATAAACATTTAGAACTTTACACAAACTCGCATGTGTTTAAAAAATCTGCAGGCACTTGTATAATGTAAACCATGTTTGTGTAAGTAATTTAAGATAGTACAAAATAATTACATTTTTCTAGGTAAGTGAAGGCTTCGTTACATACAAAAGACATGTCCACCACTTCATATCTTTTAGCAGACACATAGGAAGTACTTATAAAAACACAAAACATGAATACTGCATGGGCATATAGGGAAAGGATAACATATTGATTTAGCAGATGGAGAAAGTCACACATGCACACACATACACGCATATGTAGCTTCTTTCATATTCAACAAATCAAAGGATGAAGGTTAAGAGTGGACTCTCTTCCTTTCTTTCTCCTCTCAAGTTGTCTTTTTATTGTTGCAATGCTGTCATTGCAAGCAGACCAGAAAGATGGTATCATAGCGAGAACTTTGGACTGATAAAGGCTTTCGACACACAGATTTTTATTTATTTATTAATGATAAACTCTATGTATTTGTATATTTTAACGAAAAAATCATCAAGATGTATGGATGTGTTTTGCACTTTTTTAGAGGCAATCCAATGCATTTGACATGTGACTACTACCCCCCCAATTCTATAGCCGTGCTTTCTGGAATGTACTATTAACTTTAGCTGGATTATTCCTTTGTTTTTTTTGTCCTCTAACGTGGACATGGACTTATTTGTACAAATAATGGCTTAATTTCATCACATTTGTAGGTCATGACTGAATGCCTATATAAGTTTTCAATCAAGCTCATTTACCTTCAAAATTGGCGACCATTTAGTTTTTTGTTGTTGTTATTTTGAGCTAAGCTTTTAACTTTTTTTACTCATTCTCTTATAAAAAATCTGTTTATCTCATTCTGATTTCCCTATCCATGAGAATGCAGGCGACCTTCATCTGTATCCCGTCTCTGTCAAGACACAAAGTGGCGAGAAGCTTGATCTACAAGTGAGTTAAGTTTGATAATATATTGCTTGTAATTTCACTGAATATGTAATTGGTTGCAAAATGCAAAAGGTGATGCAATTTGAGCACCTTGTCCATGTTTGTCAATGCACACTTTATTTTGATAGTTGATTGTGGATATTGATATAATTATGTAATCTAATTAGATATTTTGTGTCCTTGAATCCATTTTACCTTATCCATTATAATATGCAGTTGAACCCTGGAGATTCTGTTATGGATATAAGACAGTTTCTGCTTGATGCGCCAGAGACATGTTTCTTCACATGCTATGACTTATTGCTACACACAAAGGATGGCTCCACTCATCATTTGGAAGACTTTAATGAAATTTCTGAAGTTTCTGACATTACCATTGGTGGTTGCTCCTTGGAGATGGTTCCTGGTATACTAACAGTGTGTTGCTTTTGGGGTTATAAGATCTTAAAGGATCTTCTAATGTGAATATTTTTCTGCAGCTTTATATGATGATAGATCTATAAGGGCTCATGTTCATCGTACACGAGAATTACTTTCCCTGTCCACACTTCATGCGTCACTATCAACATCACTTGCATTACAGTATGAGACAGCACAAAACAAAGTATCAAGTCCTGGAGGTTTGAGATTTTGTTCAGTTAACATAAATTCATTCTAATATTCTCATTTATTGTACATGTTATCTACATTGGGGATTACTTTTAACTTGGGACTGTAATTCACTGTGATCTAGATACCACAAAAACTGAGGTCCCAGAGCTTGATGGTTTGGGTTTTATGGAGGATGTTGCCGGTTCATTGAGCAATTTGCTATCATCACCGTTGAAAGAGATCAAATGCGTGGAGAGTATTGTGTTTTCATCCTTCAACCCTCCACCAAGCTATAGAAGGTGAACCATAAATTCTCTTGCTTGCATCTTATGACATAAAATAAAATGTATCTTTTTTCCTGGGAATTGTCTTATCTTAGCTATGTGCTGTCTGGCGTTTTTGTTGCCAGGCTTGTTGGGGATTTGATTTATTTGGATGTAGTAACAATGGAGGGTAATAAACATTGTATTACGGGGACTACCAAACTGTTTTATGTAAATTCAAGCACCGGGAATACTCTTGATCCTCGGCCAAGTAAAAGCAATTTGGAAGCTACCACACTTGTTGGACTTTTGCAAAAGATCAGCTCTAAGTTCAAAAAAGGTAATTGAAGTGGTTCAGACCTTTTTTACTTTTTTTTTTCCTCCTCTTTGAAATTTACAGAAGTTTGATTAATTATATTCTATTGATTGCAGCTTTTCGTGAAATTTTGGAGCGGAGGGCTTCTGCACATCCTTTCGAAAATGTTCAATCGTTATTGCCACCAAATTCATGGCTAGGGTTATATCCAGTTCCAGGTGAGCTTAACTTCGTTGGACTTGAATACTTTTAAATGAGGATTTTGGGGTTGTAGAAGGTGTCACTTTTGTGCTGTAATAATAATTTCCTCGAGAAGATTTTACAAGATCTCCATATTTTACATGTCTGGTAGCCTGGCCTCTTTCAGGCATTACTGCTACTGATAGAGATTACTGTTTTGCAAATTTTATCTTCAATTCTGCTTAGTGAATATCATTTATTTCCTAAAGAAATAAAGAAAATAGATTATAACAATTATAAAATTTAATGCTCTGTTATTTCGACATGTGTGCAGCCTGCTTTTGTTATGATACCTAAGCATGACAAGTTTTTCTTGTTGTCTTCAAATCAGCATGATAATTGACTTTGCGTTCAGTTTAATGTTTAACAAAGTCTCAATCACAAACTTTTTTGTATCATTTGTATGGTTTTAGAAGGAAGTAATCTCATCCATTCATCATTACCTCGTTATAATGTTGCATAATATTTCTTGCTTGATCATAAATATTTATAGAGTTCCACTCGACATGTGAGTATTTTCAATTTTACCTGTATGTTTTCTTTGTCTCAAAACTTCTTCTAAATTCTTCCCAATTTTTTATTGTCTTTTGGGGCTATGTGTAACCCAAAAATGAAAAGGAATTTTATAATAGAGTCCATTGTTAAAGTGGGAGAGTTCACCCACAGTACATGTAATTTATTGTCACTTTATGTGGTTATAATTCTTGATGTAATTTTTTAATATAAAATATTTTAGGGCAAACAGAAGTTGGTTTTCTGAGTTTTAGTGTTTGCTTGATGTTGTGTTTTATCTTCTTCACATATGAATACATTTTAAAGGATATACTATTGTCAGATCACGAGCGTGATGCAGCCAGAGCAGAGGATGCCCTGACTCTCTCCTATGGTAGTGAGTTAATTGGCATGCAAAGGGATTGGAATGAGGAGTTGCAATCTTGTAGGGAATTTCCACATACAACTCCTCAGGAAAGGTAATGATCTCTGATAGAGTGGGTTCTAAAAGTTATGTACGTCCTTTAGTATTTTCCATTAATTAATTACTTTATCACTTAATCTGTGATTTTTAGATTCTTGTGTCGTTATCTCACACGTAGGCCATATTTTGCAGAATTTTGCGGGATAGGGCTCTTTACAAAGTGACTTCAGACTTCGTTGATGCGGCTATGAGTGGTGCTATTGGAGTCATTAGCAGATGCATACCACCTATAAATCCCACTGATCCAGAGTGCTTCCACATGTTAGTCTGACCTGGAAAGGATTGCCTTTTTTTTTCCTTTTAAAAAATACATATTTCCGTGAAGACATCAATTAGGTTACTCTATGTCTATGCAGTAAATTACATTTTGTTAGCTGCCTTAATGGTGGTTACTCTATGACCCAGCTCCCCAGTAAACTAAGTACCACTACCTTTTTATTGATATATGTATCAATTTACTCCAGTATTAAAGTCATTTTATCTGGCTAGTTAATATACCCAAGTAAAATTTGGTCAATATCCATTACTTGTGTGGTTGGTGCATACATATAATATTGAATCTCTTTTACTGTAACTCTGATTAGTAGTCATGATGGATCAGACCAACATTGCCATATGAGGGTTTCTACATTGAGTTCAAAGTTTGAAGCTACGTTAAATTGTCTTTGACATATTATGCATTCTTATTTTGATTGAGTTGGGAGCATTTTGCTCACCACTTTATCCCAAGATGTATGCTTACCATCCTTCTCAACACTTGACATGTGTCCATAAGTATAACCATGGTTACATAAATCAAAGTAAAAAGTTAACCATGGTTATGCCTATGGACACGTGTCAAATATTAAGAAGGGTGGTGAGTGTACACCTTGAGTTAAAGTGGTGAGCAAAAATATTTCCTTATTGGGTTTGGTAATTATGTACTATCTAGGCAATACATTTTCTGATGGTATGGTTGTAACTTTGATTCTTATGACACATGCATGCTTTTGTTAATAATAGATTCATGGAAATATGAATTGATATAAGATGTTGGTTTTTTTGGCTCTAGGTATGTCCACAATAATATATTCTTCAGTTTTGCTGTTGATGCGGACCTTGAGCAGCTGTCTAAGAAACATGCAGATTCTAGTTCAAAGATCGGGAGCACTGGCTCTTTACGCAGTTCTTCTGAGAAGGCTCCTGATAGCTTGTTGCATGGAGATAGTGGAATTCCCAATGGGGAAAAATGTGATAGATCAAGTACAATGGAATGTCATGTTGCCATGGAATCGGCTCCTGATGTTTCTGCTGAGACACAATTGGGTGAAACCGAGCAGGCTACTTATGCTTCTGCAAATAATGATTTGAAAGGCACCAAGGCATACCAAGAAGCTGATGTTTCTGGACTTTATAATCTCGCTATGGCCATAATTGATTACAGGGGACATAGAGTAGTAGCTCAGGTGTGTCTCGAACCGGATGTTCTTTGTATGTATTATAATTTTTTTCGTCTTAGGAGAAACTGGGAATCCTAGTGCTGCACCTTTCCTGGACATAAGTTCAAAGGTCAATTTTGAAAACAATTGTCTATTAGAGCTTGGCCAGCCCCACTCCACCATAGAAAAAAGTATAGTGAAAATTGTCTTTTTAATTGCTGAACTCGACTGTGTTTCATACATAACATAAATGACCATAAATTTGTTTTTCTTTTCATTTGCATGTAAGTTTCTATGGTTTGCATTTGCTTTGGATTTTTTTTATACCTTTTTTTTGTTGTTTTTTGAGGAACTTTTTTTTTAAGTTATCTGATTGCTCTCTCCTTGTTTTATTTGTTATGCGTTCACTGCAGAGTGTTTTACCGGGCATTCTTCAAGGGGATAAATCAGACTCTCTTCTATATGGTTCTGTTGATAATGGAAAGAAGATATGCTGGAATGAAGAGTTCCATTCCAAAGTGAGGGAGATCTAACCCGGATTATTTTATTATGCTACCAATTTTTTCATATTTCGTCTTCTTAAGTGAGAAAAACTGCATATGTCCTTCTTCAGGACTAGAATTTCTTGTGAAAATTCTAAGATTTTTGTATGCTTAGGTGGTGGAAGCTGCTAAACGCCTTCATCTGAAAGAACACACTGTCCTTGATGGATCTGGAAATGTTTTTAAGTTAGCAGCACCAGTAGAATGCAAGGGTATTGTTGGTAGTGATGACAGGTAATTTTTACTTCTCGGAACTTCTCTAACAAAATCTCTTCAGCTCTTATGAAACTTCTTGCATTAAAGATCTATTCGTGCAGACCTAACTTAGTACACCCATGCATGTTCTTTTTTAATTCTGTTCCCTGCTTCAGGCATTATCTCCTTGACTTGATGAGAGTAACTCCCCGTGATGCAAACTTCACTGGGCCTGGATCCAGATTTTGTATCTTGAGGCCTGAACTAATTACTGCTTACTGCCAGGTAAGATATGATACCTGATATCAATACTGTCTTTGAATTTGTTTCATATGTTTCTCATATTAGCCTTTTTTTTTTTTGGGTATTGGATTAAGGTCCAAGCTGCAGAGAAACCAAAATGTAAGTCAAGTGAGGGAGAAGGTCACGTCACCAATGATTCTCCAAACATCACCGATGTTAAAGAGGTGAGAATTTAGCTGATGCAACTTTAGCTTATAGAGGTTATGAAGGTTGTATTGTTGTTAAACTTGTTTATACTTTTTCAACATGTCAGTAAAGTGTATTATTATTTCAAAGATTTTTATACTTGTCATTAATCCTTATTTAGCGGGAGAGGGGGTTTCTCATTTTTTTTGGAGTTATAATTCACCTTGTTTTCAGTATGTTAAGAATGTGATGGGTACACTTATTGGCTATTTGGCATGGTATAGGATGAGTTCGTTTTATGCATTTTAGTACTTTGGGCTGTGTCTCATTTTGTTGCTTTTCACAGGACATAACAGAAGGGAAGGACACAGATGCAGAAGGTGCTTCTCCACCCACCGACAACTCTGAATTATGCAAGGAAACTCTTTCCAACCTTGATGCCTTAACTGAGTTTAAGGTGGCTGGAAGTGTGGAGGTGTGTTTTGGACCTTTTGATCATCTGCTTTATTTCTCACTCATTCTGATTTAGCGAGGGGGTTTCTCATTGTTTTTGGTGTTAAAATTAACATGTCTTTTAGTTTAAGAATGTTACAGGTGAACTTATTGGTTATTTGGCATGGTATAGGATGAATTCTTAATTCGCCTTCTAGTAATATGGGCGATGTCTCATTTTATTGCTCTTCACAGGACATAACGGAGAAAGGGAAGGCCACAGATGCACAAGAAGGTGCTTCCCCACCCACGGACAGCTCTGAATCATGTGAGGACATTCTTTTCAACCCTAATGTCTTCACTGAGTTTAAGTTGGCGGGAAGTGAGGAGGTATTTTTTGGACATTTTAATTTTCTGCTTTGTTTCTCACTGAGTTTAAACCTGTATAAATTATTTGTTTTCCTTCCTGTTTCCAGGAGATTGCAGCAGACGAAGGAAATGTGAGGAAAGCCAGTTTGTATCTTACAGATGTTGTGCTTCCGAAGTTTATACAAGACCTTTGCACACTGGAAGTATCACCCATGGATGGGCAAACACTAACTGAAGCACTCCATGCTCATGGAATTAATGTTCGCTATATCGGGAAAGTAAGGATTATGGTTTTTAATAAATCCTTCGCACTTTGTAACCACTACTAGCATGTAGAAACTGTGGAAGTATTCCTTTTTCTTCTCCTAGTAAGGATTTATATAAAATGGAATGTGCAAGGTCTGGGTGACTGATTGCCTTGAATATGTAGGGATATTGCTTTTGACACCCTCTGGATGTTTTCAACAGGTGGCTGATGGGACCAGACATTTACCTCATCTTTGGGATCTTTGCTCTAATGAGATTGTGGTGAGATCAGCAAAGCACATTCTCAAGGTGATAAGCATTTCCTTGTATGGTCTGTCTCATGTTATGAGGTTATAAAAACTGAAATGTTGTCCTGTTGGGACCAGCAAATGTTGATATGTTACTGGGTGTTATTTCCATAAAAATTATGTTGTAGTCGTAACCTAAGTAATTTGATTCAGGTCTCTTGGAGGGATACAACTCCCATGAGTCCTCTGATAGCAGTTTCATGATTTTTTTTTTTTTTGGAGTTGTTGCTTACTATATTTAAAGGGATTTAGCCAAACATATTCTTGCAAGATGCCTGCGTGACGATTAAGCAACATCCATTAGGCTGTTTCAGTTGTTGAAGTAATCTTTATGCCTCAAATAACTTCTTCATTTTCTTTCTACACCATCCCTCTCTTCCCAAACACATAGTCGGAGAGAAGGAATTCTTACTACAGCAAATAAATAAACTTCCCTGCAATACATTCGTGCCCTTGCTCTTGTTACAGTATGAGTTTGTTACTTTTTCAGTTTGAGGTGCAACTTCTTCTAGTGGTACCTAATGTCTTTAACTGAGCTCTTATATCGTATTACTTTTTTTTTATATACCTGTTTCAGACTTCATTGTAACTGTTACAGACATTGAGAAATATCAATCCATGTGAAACTTTATTTCTGCTGTTATATGCCAATCTGTACTCTAGTTCCTATTAATTGGTTCATGGGCCTGCTTCAAAAATGTAGCCTTGGATTGGTTATCTCGTAAGTGTTAATTACTATTTCAGATCCATCCTTCCACCTTTCCTACTTGTTCTCTAGTAATAGTAAAAACCAATCAGGTCCTTGATGTTTGGCCCATGTATCCGAGAGTTATTATTGACTGAGCACACTCAAACAATTGTCAATGTTCAGTGTTCAATCTTTTTGTCTCTGGTGGAAAGTGGTTCATGGTCTTTTCTACTTTCTTGTCTGCAGGATGCCTTGAGAGAAACGGATGATCATGATATTGGGCCTGCAATCTCCCATTTCTTCAACTGTTTTTTCGGAAGCAGTCAAGCTGTTGGCTCTAAAGTGGCTGCTAATAGTGTGCAGTCTAGAACCCCCAAAAAAGTATGTTTTATAGTATCAACTAGAAAGAAAGTTCGGTGCTAAGTTGTTCTAAGCTAATTCTTGATCCCTGTAATCTCTTTCAAGCTCAGCTAAGTACTGTTTTGCAGTAAAAAGTTGCAACTATATGCAGTTTACTATTAACTTGAACTTTTTGGGAATCACAAATGTTTGTAATACCAAGCATATCTCAGCAAAACTGGTCTATTTATTGAGTTTGAGGAACCTTTTGTAACTGTAAGTTCCTTTATCTTCAGGAACAAACAGGCCATCAATCTTCAGGAAAGCTGTCCAAGGGACAAGGAAGATGGAAGGATGGAGCATCTACAAGAAAGAATCAATCCTCATTTATGCATGTTAGCTCAGAAACTCTATGGTCTGACATTCAAGAATTTGCAAAGCTCAAATATCAGGTATCAATTATCAATAATATCTGACTCTCCAGGAAGAATTTGACATCCCTGAATAACTTTTTGACGCGATGAAATTATGCTCCCTGAATAACTTTAACGGGTCACAATTCTTTGTTGAGAAATATGTACACCCCGTGGGGATCTCGTTGATTTTATTTCCATGGGCCATGTTGCATATTGTTTCATAACATTTTTCAGGGCTGTATAAATTAAAATGGACTTGTATATGTTTTGTGGGATCTCCAAGTTTAGTACTTGGTCCTCAAAAGGATATCTTTGATTGGTGTTTATTAACCTATCGTTTTATGTAATTTGCCATTGATGATAGTTTGAGCTGCCAGAGGATGCTAGGACTCGTGTAAAGAAAGATTCTGTTATACGTAATCTTTGTCAGAAGGTAACTATAAATTCTTCTGGTCCAATTTACTTGGTTGCTACTCAAATTTGCTTCACAATCACTTACGCTTCTAAGTGGCGGACAAATTGACTTTGGTTTCATTCGCAGGTGGGCATTACAATTGCAGCTCGCAGATATGATCTTAATTCTGCAGCACCTTTCCAAATATCAGATATCTTAAATCTTCAACCTGTAGTGAAACACTCAGTTCCTGTGTGTTCAGAAGCTAAGGATCTTGTGGAAACAGGAAAGATCCAACTGGCAGAGGTATGCGCTGTACTCTGTTGTTTATCAATGATTCTTCAAAGAATTTGTATCTTGGTATTGTGATAGCATTAGGTTCAGGATGTAAGGAAACATTCTCAACCAGAATATAATCTTCTGTGAGAACCTTGAAGTCAATGCTATGTCCAAACGATGGTCAAGACTTTAATTTGAAGTTATATTAATATAAAGAATGTCACGGTGTATATTTTTATATCTTTTAGTTCTGGGATACATTTACCATAAATCTGATGATGACCAATAATTGTTGCATTAGAATATAGAGATGCTGCATTTACCATGGAACCAAACATGTTTTAGTTCTGCAATAATCTGAAATTTAAAAAAGCATTCAACTTTAAGGTGTTGGTTTTTTATATGTATTATAATTAATTTGGGATTGTTCACTGGAAGAATTTATATAGGTTTGGCGAAAATCCGCTCAAAATCTGAAACTTTGCACATGTCCTAATATCCCATTATGTGTTTGTTATATATGAGTCCCCTTCTTAAGAGGGATCCCTTTGATAAGAACCGAGGGATGGCTTTGTTGAGGCCACAAGGCACTGTAGTTCAGTTGTCTAATATTTAGATCGCCATTTAAGAACTGTCCTTTGCAATTCTCATCCAAAGGGACCCCTTTCATTGAGGGCATCAAACTTATTGGGTAAAACTGCGAAAATGGTGAAATTTGCAAAAATGGAATTGCAGCAGAAAATGCCATGGGATCCTGGTTCTCAAGCTTTGTATATATATGATAAGAAACATAAACTTTAGCTACTGTAAAACTATTAGATCAAAACCAAGTGCAACAGTATTGTGCTGTAGTGGACAAGGCAGTTCACCTACGAATAGTAAAACTCAACTGCACACCTAACATAAACTAACACAACAGAAAAATCTCAATAAACAGTCTTCTCCTGTCTGCATGAAGCGTAAGAATGGAGTTCTCTGAACTCACATGATAGTGTGATGCTCGCAACAAAGCTCAGAACTGTACTCTATCCCACAAAAATGCGTCCACTGGTTTTCCTCAAAAGAAGGGACGGATATAGAACAAAATCATGATGGGATATCAGGACATTAGGACGTGCACAAAGTGCAACTAGTATCAGTTCGTTGTGATTGACATCATGTTCAAATAATAATGTGGTTTGTCACTTATCTTGCACTTTTTATATCAGGGAATGCTGAGCGAAGCCTACACATTATTTTCTGAAGCATTTTCAATACTTCAGCAGGTGAATAATATTATTTGGGTTGTTATCATAAATTTACCATGAAATGCGCTTGTCTAATACTATTATATCCTCTCTTTTTTGTGATTGCAGGTTACTGGTCCAATGCATCGGGAGGTTGCAAACTGCTGTCGGTATGCATTGCCTCCTGAAACTGTTCGACAGATTTGTTTCTAATTGTAATTAGTTATTCATGATGCACATTACATCTAAGCTGATGTTTTTGCTGTACTTAATTTCAGGTATCTTGCCATGGTCCTTTATCATGCAGGAGATATGGCGGGAGCCATAATGCAACAACACAAGGAACTAATTATAAACGAGCGTTGCCTGGGTTTAGACCACCCTGACACTGCTCACAGGTATTGGGTTCTTGTGTTTATTTTTGTTTCATTAACTGAGATGGTTGTTGAATACTTATTCTGAATTGAATTTCCTGTGTTAGTCTCATACATTACGATTATATAACATAAACTGAAACTGTTAACTATTGTTAAAATTCTGTGATATTTGGGTGCTCTCTTCAGGATGACAATGCAAATTGTCACGTTTCCTTTTTTTGAAGATTTATTTCCAATCAATGCTGGGGTAAATATTGGAGTCTTGGCAAGATTGCCCAGTACTGACGTTAACTATGTGACATTTATTGGATTATTTCTGCTGATGTTCGTTTCTGTGCCCCCTCAACCCCCTTTCCTTCTCCTGTCTTCTGATATTTTGAGTTGTAGTGAGGTAGGAAAAGTACCCATCTTACATGCTCACTCACTAATAATCTAGAAATGAATGAAAGTAAGGAAGAAACGTTTAGTTAATTAATATTAATAAAAAGAAATATTATCTATTGGGACGCCATGAACTGAAAGTGGATGTGGTGACTTAATCAGTTTGAAATTCTTATATGAATTAGTTGATTTTTCATATCTATTTTTGTTAATAGCGTTCAAACACTTGCTTTTAATGATTGATTTTACTCTCTCTCTCTCTCTCTCTCTCTGTTTTTCTGGATTTGATTTTGGGCTCCTTCATTTGCAACTTTGCTATGGCAGCTATGGAAATATGGCTCTTTTCTATCACGGACTTAATCAGACAGAGCTTGCATTACGACACATGTCCAGGGCATTGCTCCTACTGAGTTTGTCATCTGGCCCAGATCACCCTGATGTCGCTGCAACCTTCATTAATGTCGCTATGATGTACCAGGATCTTGGGAAGATGGACACTGCCCTTCGATATTTGCAAGAGGCTTTGAAAAAGAATGAGAGACTTCTAGGGGAGGAACATATCCAGACTGCTGTATGCTATCATGCACTTGCTATTGCATTTAATTGTATGGGTGCCTTCAAACTCTCTCACCAGGTATGTCCCTTTTGGAAATAGAAAATACAAAACTAAAGGACATCCAAATTCCACAAATTGATAGCGCCGCCCCCCCCTCTCTAGGAATTTAGACAGTGATATCTTGATCTCCGCATCTCTGCTTCCATGTTTGGGCTTCTTTTAAGCACGTGCGCACACACACACACACATGTATGTGCATGTGTTATCGCATGCGTGTGATTATGTGTATTTATGTATACAGGCATGGAAAACATAGAAAGAAAATTGAATATTACTGTGGCTCTGTAGAGGACGAGTTTTATCTTTCATTTTGCTGTTGTCAAAAATATGTTTTACCTTCATATAGCATTCTAATACATAGAAGCAATAAAATGAGTGAAAAACGAAAGAACAATATTAAAAGTAGTGTTTAATTTAGATGTCATTGAATAAGTGGAAGAATAATAATGACATTTTGCCTTCTAGTGTAATTTTCACTTAATAGAAAACATTTCACTGTTCCATATGACACTTGGTGTTGCAGCATGAGAAGAAAACTTACGATATACTTGTGAAACAATTGGGCGAGGAGGATTCACGAACACGTGACTCTCAAAACTGGATGAAGACATTTAAGATGCGTGAGCTACAGGTATTTGTACCTTGCTTGGTGAAATCATACTGGAGGTTGGTTGCATATACTTAATTACTATTTGGTTCTGATTCTTAAACTTTTTTCTCTTGTTTGAAAGATGAATGCACAAAAGCAAAAAGGTCAATTGAATGCTGCTTCAGCTCAAAAGGCAATCGACATCTTGAAGGTACTTTGGATGCTCCTTTTTGCTAATAAGTTCAAAATCTTGTTGAATTGAAGGATAATTTGTGGTTAGTTTTTTAAATATCTTCCCAAGTCATATTCTTATTGTCGCCTATTCCTATTCTGCGTCCTCTTCATTTCTAATTTTCCATGAAAGGCTCAGAAGCCTACTTTTTGTGTGCTTTCTGCACACTAGATATTCTGATGTGTTTTTGGAATCTTTTATGGAAAAGAAAAGGAGATAACTGTAACTTATTTGGAGAGCATTTTGTAAATGTTGCTAGGATACTAATCCTTCGGTCTCCAGATGTTGAGACCCTCTTTCGTATCTCGTGGTATAATTTACACCAAGAATCTTGATTTCCAGTTAATAGTTAACTTTGCATGTCAGGCTCATCCTGACTTGATGCAGGCATTCCAATCTGCTGCCATAGCCGGTGGGTCTGGGAGTTCTAACCCTTCCGTCAACAAATCTCTTAATGCCGCAATAATTGGTGAAACTCTTCCACGCGGTAGGGGAGTTGATGAGAGGGCTGCTCGTGCAGCAGCTGAAGTTAGGAGGAAGGCAGCAGCAAGGGGCCTCTTAATACGTCCACACGGTGTTCCAGTCCAAGCTTTGCCTCCACTTACCCAGCTTCTCAATATCATCAATTCAGGTGCAACCCCAGATGCAGTAGAAAATGGAGAAACTGATGGAGTAAAGGAAGCCAACGGTCATCCTGTACATGGTCCGGCGGATGCCAAAAAAGATCAATCAACAACTGACCAGGAAGGTCAGCCTCCAGTTGGATTGGGCAAAGGCTTAGGAGCATTGGATGCCAAGAAACCGAAATCAAAAACCAAAGTTGCATCTTGAGATTTAAGTCAGATTTTATTAGCTGACAAGGTGGGTTTCTTTGTGAGGTTTGGCTATTTTGAGGGAAGAATTTTTTCTATTGGTTTAAGGATGAGAACCGAGTCCACTGAACTTTTGGAAGGTAGAGAACTCTTGAGATGTGTAAGAAATCCGTGGATGTTCTCTGTAATTTTTTAGTATAATAATCAGGCTTGCAGATAGATTCAGGCAGCAAAAGAGCAATTTCCGGAGCAAATAGGCCCCATATGTAGGACTTGCCCTAGTACCGACGGATGGAAAAATTCTGTTTTTTGTTTCTATATTTTGCCAAATTTTAAGAATCATCTGAAAGGACTTTCAACATAAATGTTTCCTTTCATGGTACATGTAATACTGCGATCATTTTTTTCCTGATTCAAGAAAGAAATAAATTGAATTTGACAATTGCTAATCAAAGGCTTAATGCAAATGGTGTGTTTCATACGCTGTAACTCGAGCTTTGCTCCTATTACAAAGAGAATTGATCAAAAATAGCCAAAATTTGGACTCCTAATTTCAAAAATGTCAGTTTTTGTAAAATATTTCAAATATAGCAAAAAACTCACCTAAATTGACACAAATACCCTCAAATTTAAAACCCACATAAACCTAAAAAAGAAAACCACTCACCTGGTGTAGTCTAAGTGGGAGCTTCAGGGAAATTGAAATACCACTACTTTTAACGTTATTTACTTATTTTGTGAAATGAAGGCCGGACATTGCCCCTCTTTTTGGACCCAAGGCCGACCTCATGCCGGCCTATTCAGGTGGAAGACATTGTCAGGTGAGGAGTTTGGCTGCGGCAGACAAGGAGTGGAGAAGACGAGAGAAACACAGAGAGAGTGAGATAAGTTGAAGATGAAAAATGAAAAGCACTCGAAGAGGAGCCCTGTGTTACGCTACAAAGTAGCTTATCAACGCGAGTTATGTGGAACAAGCCCATTTTTATGTAAGATGTTCTTGTATTCTGTTAATGCTTCCAGGGTAAGTGTATCCTTTCACTTAATCTGGAGAAAAAATGGTAGGGAGTTCTTCGGATGTCAATCAGTCTCAACTGTTAAGTACAATTCAGATTCAGCCTAGAAGATTGCTTTCGACTGCCTTGCTTCTAAAAGAGATAATGCAGTTTATTTACATGGCAGTTCAGATTCAGTTCCAAAAGAAAACATTTCAATCTGTGTTCAATATATTTGTGGCAAAAATAATTATGGACATGAACAAGTCCATTATGATTATAAGTCAGAATATGTACATTGTCACAAAATTACTGCATGATGATCACAGATCACCTCGCCTAAATGACAAGTACGGATTATGACTTGGAAGTATAAAAAAATATTACACAACCTTACAAATAGAACTGCTCAATTGGAATTTGGAACCTAAAATAACTCCGCTTCCAGAATGGGTGGATCCTTTTGCTATGCCTACTTCCTCTCATTCCTTCTCCTTCCAGCTATGCAAGACTAGAAAATATCTTAACAAACAAAGAAACCTCTCCAGCCCATATTATCAAGATGCTCCGGCAGCAGCACGCTTACCATATTCCCCCTGCTCTTCTTTGGCAAACTCTTCAATTAATTCTCGTTGTCTTTGTGTCAGATTCCTGCAATACAATTACGTGTCAAGTTCCGAGTTACTAAGATAGAACACTGACTGAAAGTCTTTCCGGTCAAAACAGAAGTTACCATATTAACAAGCTATACTAACAAAATTGTTTGAAGCCAGGAGAACTTACGCTGGGATGCTGACATTGAAGTGCACATATTGATCACCAAACGAATAAGAGCTCCTTGTCTTGATCCCTGTTCTCAATCAACAGGAAGAAAAGTGAGAACTGACCTTGTTTTATTCACATGAAGCGGAGATTGATAAATTGTGTATTCAACCGAAATTACTAAATTGCAAAGCAAAATGGACATGCAGAGGAAACTAGAGCCTATCCAGGAGATGCAGTGGGTAAACTCAAAATTCTTATCAGTGCTAGAAACTATCAACACAATTAGCAAAAAGCATGAATCCAATTTCCTGACCTTTCTTCTTTAGGACTACCTTCTGACCAGGTTGGGTGCCAGCACGGACCTGCAAATTAGAAAGCAACTTAAAATATTGCCACATTGAGTATTATAACAATAACCTCTACAGAAAATCAAATTTATCTGTCCTTTTCAGTTCAGAACATGGTGCTGATCATGCATGAGTTCCAAAACAAACCTTCAATACAACATCTCCAGTGAGAGTTGGGACCTGAATAGTTCCTCCCAGAATTGCCTGCAAAAAAAGCATTTATTAAACCTCTATATACAAATAAATGAACATTTCTCAGTACAAGAAAGATGGGAAATCCCAAGTTACAAGAAAGAAACAGCACAGTAGGGAACTCCCCAAAACCATCATTTAAGATCCTTTAGTCTGCCTAGAAACATTATAACTCTCAAGAATCTATCAACAACACAATAATCATAGAAACTGAACAACAGAGTTTTCATACTTTAGCTGCTTGGTGACCTCGAGGTAATTAGATAATGCCGAAGTGAAAATAGATCATTCTATTTCTCCATCTCATAATACTCACTCTTCAAGATTTTCTTGCATTAGAGCATATAAACAACACTCTTGAGCACTAAAAGATTTAAGCAGTACCTGAGTGATACTCAGAACAGCATCTACATGAATGTCGGCACCTTCCCTACGGAAAACTGGGTCTTCCCTAACCTGCAAACAGAATTAAGATGTACATATATAAGACAAAAGGATTATAGATACTACGGTACCAATAATGAGAAAGAAAGCAAGGACGTCAACAGCGATTAGAACTTATGCAGGTCACCTTAACAGTAACATAAAGATCACCAGGTTGATTTCCGTCAGGATCAGCCCCACCACTGCTATACACCTTTATAGTTTCATTGTCATCTACACCTGTAGATGGAAATAAAGTCATTACAACCACCATTACAGAAACAAGCAAATATAGTTCCAAGATTTGTAGTTCGACTTCTTTGTTGCAAATTATGATTCATGATTATTTTAACAAAATGACAAATAATTCCTTTTACGAGAGGCAACCCCACTTAAGTACATAAAATCCCATATATATATATATAACGATTGAGCAAAAATAATGATCCTTGGCAACAGAAAAACCACAATTATCCATTGGGAAGCAACCCCAATGCCTCAAAACTATTGGAAATACCTGGCATGATATCTAACTTGACTGACTTCATTCCAGTTGTGACTCGTTTCCCATTGCATGATTTGCAAAGTGTCTGAAACCAAAAAGTGATGTATTTCAGTATAACTCATAACATTTAAAGAGTTATACAGTAAACATTTAGAACTAATACACAATAGGAATACAACATGAAATCGGAGCATAACCATTTAACATTACCCAAGTAGATCTATAAAGAAAGGAAGGGTTTCGAAACTCAATTCTTAACAAAGTAAATCTCATTGATATTCGGATACAAACCTATGCACAAAAGTGCCTAAGTGCATTACATGTATCTATAGGAACACATTAAAATTACATTTGGCAAAAAAGTACAGGAACTCATCTATAAGTATTCATGAAACTCAATTTCAAGCACACTATTATTACACAGGAAATCTTCCCATGTTGATTTTCATGTTTGTTTCACTTCCCCCACTTCTTTATTGAACAAAATACGTGCTTCATGAGAAAGTGGGAACAAACCAGCCCACCCACAGAACCATTCCAGTAAGTAAGCAAATATCTAACAGCTGGCCAACAAAAGCAACAATAAAGCAAGTATGAAGTAACAACGTTGGGACACTAGGCAGCAAACAAAGACTACTTAAAAAATGATGACACGACATGTCTAGAGAATAAAAATAGACAATTAAACTTGTTTGTTGAATAGTGAAAATGAGTTATTATAGATATGACGTGAACCATACCGGGAAAGTTTTACCAGTACCGCCACACTGAGTACAAGTTGTCTGCATCCTAAATGGGCCAGTTTGCATGTAAGTCTGGATATGCAGAAAATCAATGGTTAACAAGAGCAGATGATGTGATATTCTTAATGATCAAATAAATGATAAGGTTTCTGTTCTTAGAAAAACTGACCATGCCAGACCCTTTACAGCGCTTACATGATTCAGGTCTGGTGCCAGGAGGAACACCACTTCCACCTGCAAAGATCCAAAGGCAAAATAAATCAGATAAGGGAGTTTCATTCAAATACTATCGAGCAAAAAACAAATGTAAATGCCACAACAGCATACTTTCAAAAGTAGCAAAGGCATTTAGAAATGAGCAGAATCAGCATACCGCAAGCTTCACAGGCCACTGCAGCTGGAAATGTCACAGTTTTAGAACATCCCTGAACAGCTTCCATAAAGGAAAGTTCCAAAGAAACCTGTGTATTTTATGAAAAGAAATCCAGGTCATGAAGCAGATTCTAAAGCACATACACAGATCAACGATAAAAATGAAGAGGGATAAAACCTTGATATCCTGACCACCAAAATTCTGACGAAAAATGCTGAAGATCTAATCTCCATCGGAAACAGCACCCCACCAATAACATGCACATACAATCCAAAGTGAATATAACATCCAAAAAAAGGCAAGAGCAAATAATTAGGAAACATAGATGGTACTTCATTTTGTTGTAGAAAGTATGATATGATTTCTATGATCATGAAGTTTGAAAGTTCTTCAGTAAGAAACCAACAACCCCACATCACATACTAAATTGCAGTAGCACCGACCTTAACAAAACCAGTTACAAATAATAGAAAGAAAGAGCAAGAAAATAAGAAAGAGCCATGAAGCAGGAACATACTGCTTAAATAGAAAAAACTTCAAATTAGTGAAATAAAACAAACTAAACATAACATGTTTCACCAGGGCTGGGGCTATCAAGATGTTCTGTGAGTGGCATAACCATTTTCCAAGTTAAACTAAGAACTAAGCTTGAGATTGGAGTGTATCCAAATATAATGACATATAGTGCCACATCCACATCAAGATGAAAAAGATTATGTGATGGAAAAGGCTCCTTACACATCCTTGAAATTTTTTGTAAGTTCACAAATTACAACAGCTAGAATATACATAATATATTCACTTGCCACAAAAAAATGCCATGTTAAGTATTCTTCATGGATGAAGTTGCATAACAGTTAGACTGCATGCAACACCAAATTTTTTTTTCTAAATGACACTGTTTTAGTTTACCAAAATTTTGATAAAAAATTTCAAAACTCCGAATGATAAAATATATCAACAATCAAACAAACCTTACAGTAAGGATAAAGTCATTACATTATCATCAAAGATATCTTTAAATGGATTCCTGAAATCATTGGGAAAGCCATTGCCTTGATCTTCAAATGCAGCATGGCCAACCTGCAAAAGTGTACTTAGTGACATAAGTGCAGGCATAAATCAACAAGAGTAAATTAGACAAGGAACACGTAAAACCATAGTACAACAGGAGTCCTTCAGTTGAGATGATCACAAAGCTAAAAGGTTTACTTGCCATCACATGGATTTCTAAATACTTAAAGCATTATCGTTTATAAAATGCCTCTCACCTTGAAAATGAAAATTTTCTGCCAAATCATCTTAGTTGTGTGGGTGGTTGTGTGGGGGTGTGTGAGAAGCAAACATTTTGTTGGACTTGCTGTGTGATTGTTATTGTTTGCTATTATAAATGAACAAAAAATATAAGAACCTTTCAAGACTATGAAGATAAGGAATGGGATTATGGGGGCATCGATGTGGGCCTCGGAGGTAAACATATGTTAAAACCTTGGGAAACTCTAAATACGAATGGAGTTGAAAATAACATAGCAAGGAAAAATGTGGGAATTGCATAACTTAGTTCAAATTATGCCAGATAAGAAAATTAAAAGAAAGTAAAATGCCCATGAGTAATGACAATAAAATGACCACGCAATTCCCTTGTTGACCACTCGAAAATTAGAATTGTCAGAATGCCAAACTAAATTACTATATCTTATAATACTCTGATCCCAAGCACACCAAACTATCCAAGTTGTAATAGAAACATAGTGGAAATCTCCATATGGATTATAAATTGGGTAGAATTTGAATCCTACAATTCTCTTATATCACTTTAAAATTTATTTGAATGATTTGTCATCATTTTAATACACATAAGGATCTGAAGAACAAAACCAAATGAATTAGTCAAAATTAGTATAAGCCCTAAAGAAGCCCCAACCGGTTGCGCTAAGTCCAGCTAATCACAATTTTCAAAAGCCAATTAAAAAAAATAAAAAGCAGTGTTGCTGTCAACCACATATTAAAAATTATTTTAAAAGAAGAAGTGAGAGACCAAAACAGCACTTGAAACTTCTATATCTTAGCACCACAAGAAATATCAACATGGATGCAAAACTGTTTGACCAAAGCAAATTTTACCCCCATCTAATGTATTGTCATGTAATACTTACAAAAGCATTAAATACAAGGTGTTACGAGCAAAATACCAAGGACCTATTCCACATCCTACTCAGCAAGAAGCATCTCATCAGGGAGGTATTCGGCAGTTAATTGTTTAATAATAAAAGGTATAAGGCATAAAGATAAAGATCAGAAGTGAAACCTCATCATACTGTTGACGCTTTTCCTCATCTTTCAAAACCTGCAACAAAAATTGACAAAGTTGCTTTTTAGCATGTTAATAGTAATAGTCAAGAACTTCGGGAATAGAAAAAATAACCTCATAGGCCTTTTGAACTTCTTGAAACTTCTTTTCTGCATCAGGATCGTCTTTATTTGTGTCTGGATGGAGCTTCTTTGCAAGCTGCAAAATAAATAGGGGAGATGATGGATCAAAGTTAGCATGATTCAGAGCAGAAAAAACTTGAACCAGGGAAGTAGAATACACATTCAGATTACAACAAACAATGAGTACAGCTGGAAAAACGACTAAACTTCCACTGACTAACTACAATAGGTACTGACATTATGCATTATCATTATACACTTCTTATTCTTCCAACAGCAGAACTAACATTATAGAAACTTTCTAAGAATTCTGGAAAACCACTTTAAATGTTGTAACCATTTTAGAATTATAGTTTTATATCCATTACAGTACAAAATAAGAATCGCATCCCAAAATCTTAACTGCATGTCCAAGGGAAGTGAAGCAAAGAAAACCTACCCCATAATAAGCTTTCTTTATTTCTGATGCATTTGCATTCTTGCTTACACCCAGTGTATCATAGTAATCTCTTGTGGACATAGATGCTGGTGCACAAAAGGCAGGAAAAGCCCCATAATTAAATTCCACATGCTCCCTTATGTTCTCAGTATCAAAATGAACAAATAATGGCATGTTATTGCAAGAAAGTACCCAATAAAATATAGAAATCCTTGAGCTCCAGTTCTTTTCCACATAACATTTATACCAAAAAAAAATTCATAATACATAGTCTTTCAACTTAAACTAAAGACACAGTTTCATGGTATGTCAAAATCAGATAGGATTTGAATGAGTAAATTATCCCGAATAATTGACGTGCACAATTGCATAAACAAGAATATATTTGTATACACTTGAACAACTAAAGAAAATGAAAACATATGTATGTGTCTGGTACCAGTTCCATGAATTGATCTTGCAGCGAACCAATTGGTATTCAGAGCTCCAAGCAACCAACTTTTTCTACAAACTGCAAAAAAAGGAGGGGGGGAGGGGGAAGAGAAAAGGAAACAAAAACAAAATAATCCATTAAAGGGGGGAATAAGAAATTTAATGCTCAGTAGAATTCAAAAAACGAAAAGTGGGTGTTTGACCTACCATTACTAGTAGTAGTATAATTTCCTAAAACCCTAGAATTGTTGCAAACCCCAGTCTTGAATGTCCTAAAACCGCCTCCAAGCATCCTCCCGCATGCCTAGCAGCAATTCAAACATGATCAAAGTTAAGAAAAGAAATTCACAGTAAATTAAAACAAAAATAATAGGAAATGACAATAATTAGTACAATCAAATCGAAGAAGGGAGAAATAATGAGGAATCATACGGAGGATGTAGGGTTGTGGATGGGGTTGGAGGCAAAAGAGCGACGAGAGAGCCAGTGGACAAGCCTGACGCCATTGGAGCGAACCATTTGGGAAAGCTTGACGAACTACCCAAAAAGATCAAGTCTTTCGTGGAGTTGGGCTTTTCTAGGGTTTTTGGCTGTGTGATAAACCCTCGAGAAACCCTAAATTTGGAGTCTTTGAGACAGTGATCGAAGGTTCTAGTAGTAGTTGATGGAAGAGAGAGAGAGAGAGAGAGAGAGAGAGAAGGGCCCTGGCCCAATCTTGTGGGAGACACTTTTCTATTGTTTTGCAAATAAATTATCAAAAAGAGAGAATTATAATTAACGTGTGTTAAGGATCTAATTTTAGTGAATGCGTGCGTGTGTGGTAGAAGAGACCGTTGGCTACTTGCAGTTTGAGGTCATGTGGCCAAGCTGTAGTTTTTCAACTGCCAGTAATTTAGTTAGGCCATCTCAAGTTATAGGACTAAATGTAATTCGGGGTTAAAAATTTAATTTTTCAAAATATTAATTTAAAAAATAATAATGTATGGCTAAATTTTTCCATCCCCAATTATGTCCATGCATGACTATATTTTAGGACTCTATATATTTTATTATTTTGAGAAAAATTATGGTACAACGCTTATATGTTCCATAACTATATATTGTTTAATTTAATTAAACTATGATTTAGAGACAATATTTTTAATTTATATTTTTTTTTAAACAAAATGAATTTAAAACATTTAAAAAGGTTTTAAATAAATAAATAAAAAATAACCGTTAATCAATAGTTTTGACCTCCAACGATCAGAAACCAATTATATATATATATATATATTTAAAACAAAACGAATTTAAAAAAATTTAAAAATAAAAATAAAAGCCTAATGGCTAGCTAACGTCATCGATGATAACGTCAACGCGCCTTTAATATTGGCTGTTGAATCTGCAGTTGCACGAGATGTTTCGTGCTCTTGCCTACGCATGATACTTTCTCCTCTTGAAAAGCACATGCGCTAGGCCCACAAATAAAATTTGGCCGAGGCCAAAGGACCTAATGTGGCCCTACAAATTTGGCCAATTTTTTTTTTGCCCATGGCTAAAGATGAGTTTTACATTATTTTAGAGTCATATTCGGTCTATGGCCCATGGTTGGAGATGGCCTTACTAGTACTAGGTTGTGTCTTGACTTGGCTCTCTTTTTTCTTATCCAAGCCATATTGTAAGATTCACAACACAATTTTGTGAGATGAATTTTGTCGACGCTCAGTATATACCGAGCTCGTCTGCCCAATGAAAACAGAACATGTGGACCTTGCTTACCACTTAGCGAAAAATGACCAAACCAAATGCAAGCACTTGACAACTTGGTGTGACACAAACAACTCGGCTCCGAGCCGAAGTGACCAGCTCGTAAATTATCTTGTTTAAACCCCCTATAAATAGAACCCACCATGCTTATTGTAAGAAGGGACCTTTTTTCTTGAGTCTTGAAAGAATAATAATATACAGGGAATTCACAGAGTTTTTTTTGTTCCTTGCTCTTATCCCAAAATAAACCCGAAACAACGAACCAATTCTCCTCACCTTCTCGCTCAGGAATTACATTAAGTATTCGTACTTCATACGTTAGCCACAGGAAATTTGTGGATAAAACAAATTTGAATTGTTGGTCAAGTTAATGTTTGGCAGAACGTGTGATTCAGTAAGTATGTAATTAATATTAATCCTTCGAAGGTATCTGCCTCATGTTCCACCCCATCATTGGCTCAATTAAATAAAATATTTTCATGTACGAGCACAAGTTCAAAATATGAGTCCTTTTGTTAATATGATGTTCTAAAGTTCAAACAGTCGGATATGGCAAAACCACTGACAGACAGATCACTGCATTCATAACAGAACATGAGAAGAACAACGATTGATCCAACAACACTCAAATATTCAAAAACATAATGAAGTCAAGCAATGAATCACATGGTCTTCCTAACAATGCAATGGTTAAAGTAGAAAAGAAAAAATAATAATGACAAACCAAAACTTGGACAGAATCAAAATGAGGGAGGCAACAATAATAAATAAGTTAAAAGTAAGAAAGAGTAGAAAGCAGAAAGCAAAGCATCTTTGATCACAACTCATAAACCATGCAGCTTCAGATTTTTGCTTTTTCTTTCTTTCTTAGGCTCCAACTATGCCTTTCATAGCCCTTTCTTTTCCTAACTTTCTTTACTTTACACTTCATGACATTCAGATTGCTGCCTAGCCAAGAAAGGGATGTCCCTTCAACACACACAGATTCAAGTGAATATATTTTTAATCAGATGGCAGTTATACCCTTGATAATAAGAAGAAAAGGATCTCTGAGATTTGATTCTTCATGCCAAAGAAAAGCTAGCCATGTAAGTTTCTTACAGAGGCCTCGAGAACATTTTATTCGTTTTGTATATAAAAAACACAAAAGTTAGCTTTAATTCTTCATCATGTTAAGAGGCTCTTACCTCAGCAAACAAAAAAGAAACAGAATTGAGATGATTCCCAAGCAATGCAGAAGTAATATAAAATAAAACAAATTTTGCTTCAAGCATTTGGGATAAAATTAATGAGATAATATTGCCTTCTTTGAGAATTATTTGAATGACTGACTTTTTACACACTTTATAAAAAATTTAAGGCTTCCCTCCAATTTTTTCCGGCTATCTTTCGATTTATAACAGAACTGACAGGCAGGGCAGCTTCTTCATCAAAACATTCTTTGCTTCACCAAAATAGCATAGTACCACAGTGCAAGAGAAAGAACCTGAACATTCCTTTTTTTTTTTTTTTTTTCTTTTTAATTTTTTTCCTTCCTAGATAAAACTTCTTTGCTTCTGAAGCTTATTTCAGATTGCTTGAGGGGTGTCACTTCCTCTAGATTCTCACGGCAGCCAAGTAAGCAAAAGGAGAATGAAGCTGGTAGTTGAAGTGGTAGATGCTCATGATCTTATGCCCAAAGACGGTGAAGGGTCTGCTAGTCCATTTGTAGAAGTTGATTTTGTAAACAAGCTTAGCCGAACCAAAACTGTTTTAAAGAACCTCAACCCCATTTGGAACCACAAACTTTTCTTTGATATCGACCAAACACAAAACTTCCATCACCAAACCATTGAAGCCTATGTCTACCATGAGAGGAGATCACCTACTCCTGGCCGAAACTTCCTTGGAAGAGTAAGAATTCCTTGCTCACATATTGTCACGAAAAGTGAGAAAGCTTATCAAAGATTCCAGTTAGAAAAGAAGTGGTTTTTCTCATCCGTCAAGGGTGAGATTGGTTTAAAAGTATATACTTCACTAGAACCTGAACCAAAATCTCCTCCATATTCTCCACCACAACTACTAGAAGACTCTCCTTCTAATTCTCAACAACCTCCAGAACACCCAACTTCTAGTCCCTCTGCTCCTCCAAATACAGAAAGCACAAGAACTAATAGCAAAGTATTGGCTGCTATTCCTAAAGAAAAAGTCCCTGTAGTAGATAACACTACAGTTATCACAGCAGAATTCAACAAAAAAGTTGCTGCGGTTGCTTTGATTGAAACAAATTCTTCTGCTGCTGCAGCCGGGTCTAGCATTAGTGATCCTGCACAAGATCCAAAGGAGGAGATCAAAGAGCCAGTTGAAGTAAAAGCTGAAACAGCGCACCACATACACAAGCATCAAGTTCTGCAGCAACCAGGCAAATCAGTAGAAATACAACATCAAGGTTTCCCATTAACCATGCGGCCAGCTCAACCGGAAGCCCATCATAACCATCAAGATGAATATGAACTGAAAGACACCAACCCACAGCTTGGTGAGAGATGGCCAAATGGTGGAGCACATGGAGGAAGAGGATGGATGAGTGGTGAGAGATTTACAAGCACTTATGACCTTGTTGAACAAATGTTTTATCTTTTTGTTCGCGTTGTGAAAGCCAAAGACCTCCCTCCCAGCTCTATTACCGGAAGCTGTGATCCTTACGTGGAAGTAAAGCTGGGAAACTATAAGGGAAGAACAAGGCATTTTGAGAGGAAAATGAATCCAGAGTGGAACCAGGTGTTTGCTTTCTCAAAAGATCGAATTCAATCATCAGTGGTAGAAGTTTTTGTCAAAGATAAAGAGATGATTGGAAGAGATGATTATCTTGGAAGGGTGGTTTTTGACTTGAATGAGGTTCCAACCAGAGTTCCACCTGACAGCCAACTGGCTCCTCAGTGGTACAGACTAGAGCACCGCCGTGGAGAAGGGAAGGTTAGGGGTGAGATCATGCTTGCAGTTTGGATGGGAACACAGGCTGATGAAGCCTTTCCAGATGCATGGCATTCAGATGCTGCAGCTGTCTATGGGGAGGGTGTTTTTAATGTCAGATCAAAGGTATATGTATCACCAAAACTATGGTACCTGAGGGTGAATGTGATTGAAGCTCAGGATGTGCTGCCCAATGACAGAAGCCGCCTCCCAGAAGTCTTTGTCAAAGCTCAAGTTGGAAACCAATTGCTCAGGACCAAGATATGTCCAAGTCGGACTGCTAATCCATTATGGAATGAAGATTTAGTCTTTGTGGCAGCTGAGCCTTTTGAGGAGCAACTGGTTATTACAGTCGAGGATCGAGTCCACCCTTCGAAAGATGAGGTCTTGGGGAAAATAAGCATGCCAATTGACATGTTTGAGAAGCGGCTTGACCACAGGCCAGTTCATTCTCGCTGGTTCAATCTTGAGAAGTATGGTTTTGGTATCTTGGAGCCTGATAGGAGGAAGGAGCTCAAGTTTTCAAGTAGAATTCACCTGAGAGTTTGTCTTGAAGGTGGATACCATGTACTAGATGAATCAACCATGTATATAAGTGATCAAAGGCCAACAGCAAGGCAGCTTTGGAAGCAGCCTGTCGGGATTTTGGAAGTGGGCATTCTAAGTGCACAAGGGCTTCTTCCAATGAAGATGAAGGATGGCCGAGGGAGCACAGATGCTTATTGTGTAGCCAAGTATGGCCAGAAATGGGTTCGCACCAGAACAATTCTGGACACATTCAATCCTAAATGGAATGAGCAGTACACATGGGAAGTTTACGACCCCTGCACCGTGATAACATTGGGAGTTTTCGATAACTGCAACCTAGGTGGAGGTGAGAAACAAACACCTGCTGCAGGCAGTGCAGCAAGAGATTCACGAATTGGGAAGGTACGTATTCGACTGTCAGCACTTGAAGCTCATCGGATGTACACACATTCGTACCCACTCCTAGTTCTACAGCCTAATGGAGTGAAGAAAATGGGGGAGCTCCAACTAGCAGTTCGATTCACCACCCTCTCTATTGCTAACATGATATATGTTTATGGGCACCCCTTGCTGCCAAAAATGCATTACTTGCATCCTTTCACAGTGAACCAAGTCGATAATCTACGATACCAAGCCATGAATATTGTAGCAGTGAGACTTAGCAGAGCTGAGCCACCTCTTAGGAAAGAAGTGGTGGAGTACATGTTAGATGTTGATTCTCACATGTGGAGCATGAGAAGAAGCAAAGCTAACTTCTTTCGAATTATGTCACTACTTTCTGCCATGTTTTCTATGAGCCGGTGGCTTGGTGATGTATGCAATTGGAAGAACGGGGTCACCACAGTTCTTGTCCACATTCTCTTTCTGATATTGATTTGCTACCCAGAGTTGATACTTCCAACTCTTTTCGTCTACATGTTCCTCATTGGAATGTGGAACTACAGGTTCAGGCCCAGACATCCTCCTCACATGGATACCAAGCTTTCATGGGCAGAGACAGTTCACCCGGATGAGCTTGATGAAGAGTTTGACACATTTCCGAGCTCTAGACCCCACGATATAGTTCGAATGAGGTACGACAGGATCAGAAGTGTAGCAGGAAGGATACAGACAGTTGTAGGTGACATAGCAACACAAGGAGAGAGGTTTCAGTCTCTACTGAGCTGGAGAGACACAAGAGCAACCAGCCTTTTCATACTGTTTTGCCTTTGTGCATCTGTGGTTCTTTATGTGGCCCCATTTAGAGTGGTTGCTTTAGTTGCAGGGCTGTATTACTTGAGGCACCCCAGGTTCCGAAGCAAGCTGCCTTCTGTACCCAGCAATTTCTTCAGGAGATTGCCCGCTCGGACCGACAGCTTACTCTGAAACTAATTTGTGGCAAGTCCTGTGGAAACTGTAACGTTCAGGTAACCTTGTTCATGTAACCTTGTTCGAGTTTGAATAAATGCCCCGTTTGAATTCCCTTTGTAACAACAGGGGCTCCCCTCTCAATAAAATAGAACTATGATCGCAAAATGAACAATGTAAATTATTATAGTATTTTAGCTGAGTTTTATACTCGTGGTGTTGGTTTTCAATTTGTTAGCTACTACTTCTTATAACTCAATAAAAATAGTAAGGGTTTCTTCATACAACCATCTTCAACGCATTTATCCTAAGAATTCTGCTTTTATACTTCAATTTAAGCACCCCGAAAGAAAGGTTTCCATAGTATTATCCTACACCCTAAGCAACCAACAAGTTAATCATCTCACATGACCGCAACTAAGGCTGTAATATTAGAAAACATGGCATGAAATGGGAGAGAGTAGAGATCCTAGGTTCAAACCTCCTTTAATAAAATAGAAAAGGAAAAAAAAAACAATCGCACAATGCATGATCTAAAGTAACATCCGATTAGATGTCAATTACAAATTAAACTTCAGAGTACAACCACTAAGATCAAGTTCAAACAAAAATGGAACAATTTTGGATAGAAAAGCAAAATCTAACACTTTTCAGTTTCTTCAATCTAGAAAACAAGCTCGTGAGGCTTCATGCCTTGCTTAAGAGAAAACCTTGCAGCCAAATAAGTCTTCAAATCTGAAACTCCCTCGATGGATTTAATCAATGGTGTATCAACAGCCTTCTGGTCATCTTTTTTCCCCTGTGAAAGTACAGTTTTCTCCTACAATTTGAAGAAGGAAATCAAAGGTTAGAAGAAAAGAACAAAAAGACGGCCAAAGAACGACCATAGACAGTATACGCTCGAAGAAAGATAAAAGATTTTTTTAATAAAGAAAAACCCCAACCTCTTTCTCTGCTTCAAAGAACTCGCCTTCACCCTTCTTTTTCTTCTTCTGGACTTCCTTTGCAAAGTACTTGTCATCAAACTTATCCACGTTAACCCCAGAGATGTCAACCTTGGTTGAGGTTCCAATCACGTAAGCTTGGTTCACACGTCTAAGAGGAACACCGTTAATCTTGAATGGTCCTGAAATGACAAGAAAGAACGACAGTAAGAAACACTCCAACTTTGAAATCTAAGGCACGCAGGGAATATGAAAAAAAAAAGAAAGAGGGAAGGGAAATGCTCAACAAAACTACAAATCACATCACCTGGCACTGCCTAATGGTTCTTTTCAAAACAGACGTGCACAGCCAAATGGCTCTATTGAACTTCCATTCAAACACATCAACAAAATTTAATCACTTTTATCACAAATGTAAACAATGACCTTGTTCCATGTACTGAATGACCAACACTTCATCAAAGCATGTTTTTCTTTGTATTACATACGTGCTCGATCAAACCAAATAATCATCTCCATATGAAATCAACCAGCAGAACAATTGACACAAAAATTAAGCACTAATAAATTTTATAAGAAAGAACTGAAACAGATGAAAGAGCATTTTTTTCATCATTGTTCTTGCACCAATAACATACAAGAAAAAAACAAAAACTTAATTATGAGAAAAAAAAAGAAGAGAACTTACCAGTGACCAAAAGCAAGCCAGATGAGAGCTGCTTCAGAAACACAACCCTCTTCCCCTTGAACCTCCCAGCAAGAAGGATCAACACAGTACCAGGAGTAATGCTATTTCTACAAGATATGAAGAAAAGAAAATACCAAAAAATTACTAACGATATAAACAAAAAGAACATAGGGAGATTACAGAAGATCTAAAACTGCTTCTCGAACATAAACAATCTCCTTCCGCTTTAAGGTAAGCAACTGAAAAAGAAAATAAAACATTCTCACAATTTATGTTCTTTTTGGTAAAAAGCGATATCTAACTTCTAATCTCTATATCCTAACCAATATTGAACAAAAGAAAGATGATAATATCCTCAAACACCCAAAGGGGAAAAACAAAACTCAGATAACAAAGTAAATACTTTCTCAAACCCCAAACCATGGGGACCGTCCAATGCATATCTTCACTTTCTATGTTCCCAATTTCTTTTTTCATAATTGACATGGGTATTGGAAATCAAAGACGGAATCCCAATAAACAGAACTTAATATAGTCACTCACAAATCTACAAAATAGAGAGAGAAAAAATAAGCTCATAGGTAAACGCATTTTCTCAGAATCCAAACACATTAAGACATCCATTCAAACCATTTCCCCACATTACGGAAAGAGCAAACCAAACCCAAAACATAAGACAGTCAAAGAAATAGGGACCTGAGCTTTGTGGGTTTGGGCTTGCGCTTGTTGACGAGTGGCTTCTTGACATCATCGGCGGGGTAAAACTTAGGCGGCTTCACAGCAGGGACGTCAGCCGCGGGCTTCTTGTCGTGGCGAGGGAAAGCGCCGCCGTTTTTGGCCTTGATAGCCCAAAGCCCTCGCTTGTGGTACATCTTCGACCTCGAGTATTTCCCAATCCCTCTAATCAGATCTGGGTTTCGGGTCACCTTTGGGGTCCTCTGCTTCGGCGCCATCGTGAAATCTTTGTAAGAGTCTCTCACTGGTTCTCCGTCTCCGAAAGGCTCAGCCACAAACACTGAGTAAGAAACTGGTGTGTATATATATGGGCCGAACCCTTAAAAACCCTCAGACCTACCTGCAAAATGGCTACTCGCTATCACTTTTACTCACAGGGAATGAAATGACAATTTTGGCCACCTCCATTTCAATTCTCTATAATTTCTAGGCCTAATTTCCATTTTTTTTTTCAAACTTTCTATTGGATGATGGATAATATACTAAACTTATAAATACTAATTTTTATTATTTTAATTAGAGCAGCGAATCTATCCCTGCACTCAAATTCGAATATTTTTTTCATATTATAATTAATTTGAACTAGTTTAGACTCTCACTGGTATAAAAATTTATGTTTAATTTACTTATTTATTATTTTTTAAAATGCAATTCACTATCTTTTTTATAAAAAAAATGTAATTTAATATTTTTTTTAGTAAAGTAATTTACTTTTACTACAAAAGAAAAAGAAGTTCAGTCATGTCTCACCCGCGGGTGAGATACCTTGGACCAAAATCCCAGCTAGATAATGAGATAATGAAATTGAAGCCTTTTCAGTCTCAGCTCTTTTCCCACCCTCACTCTTTCACTCTGCTCTGGAACCGCATTCACTTTTCTCCTCTTGTTCATAATCACACCCAATAGCCCAGAAAAAAAAAATGGCTACAATCTCATCCCTACTGTCACCACCCAATCTCCTTCACCATCACACAAAACCCATCAAAGCCGCACCAAAACTGTCTCTCCAAATCCTCAAACCGACCCAATTTCAGGGCTTTCAGAAACTCACTTCCTCTTATATGATTCTGACCCCCAGACATTCACAAAGAGTCTCTGCTGTTGCCGAAGAAGTCGCAGCCGACCCGTCTTCTAAAGCGGCCAGGAGAGTTTACATTGGCAACATTCCCAGGACTGTGGATAATGCTGAGCTTACCAAAATTGTTGAAGAACACGGAGCTGTAGAGAAGGCTGAGGTTTTTGGCTTTTCCTTTTCATTTTGTTTTATTATTTACTCTGTCTCGTTTTTGTGTTTTTCCATGCATTTTTATGTTTTTTTTTAATTGTTGGGTTATTGAAGATTGAGAGCTCAGTATGATAAGTACTTAATATGGTAGCAACTACATTTGTGTTTGGGTTCATATTAGTATTGGATTAGTTAGCTTGAAAAGAATCGTTTGGTTGGGTTAGTATGTAGCATCATGGGTAACTAGCTTAATTGGTGTAAGGGACTTCAGTGTTGTAGGGTAATTCGTTGATTGGAACTGACCTAAGAGTAGTTTACAACGGTTGGTGGGGTGGAGCTCCTCGTTGGCTAGTATACGAACCCGAGGCTGCCAATAGGTTTTACTTACATGCATGTGGTATCTGTCCGGTTTGACAATTGCATTCAAAGTTGCAGTTCAAGATTCTAAATGTGATGTTAAATAATAAGAGTGGACTAATAGCTTAGTTGGAACTTCATCCTGGGAATTGTATTTTTAACCTCATGAATTTTGTCATGAATTTGATTTTGCCTGTCACATATCTTTAGTTATTTTAATCATTCCTTTCAATGACAAATAATTCACATGTAGTCATATCAATATAAGACAACACTGAAGGCTTGAAGATAATGCGGCTATCAAAACATATGATCCTAATCTGGTGCTTTAACAATATCTTTTGAGCCGTTCTACTTGGAATTTCATATTGATTTTGTAAATCAGCATGCCAAGACCTTGTTACTGTTTCTCAAGATGTTTTCCTGATCTTCTATTACTATATTTGTCATTGACAGTCAAACCATTTACTCTTTTCATGCTTGAGCATGGTTTAATAACACCAAACTTGAGATAACTGAGGATTTGCTAGTAACCCAGTAAGCTTTTACCAGAAAATATTGGCTGAAGTATTTTAAATGCTTGTGCAAGTATCAATGTGAAGAAATTACTATTGTAAAATCCAAGTTGGGAGATATGTATGGCTGAGCAAGAGAATGAGGATTTATTTGGCAATTTTCTTTCAATATATAGAATGTTGTTTTTTTTTTTTTTGAGTTGACTGTAATATAAATAACACAGAAAAGAAATAAAAGAGATGACTTTCCTCCCTTCCTTTTGGTCATAGGTGATGTTTGATAAGTACTCTGGAAGAAGTCGCCGATTTGCATTTGTTACAGCAAAGACTGTTGAAGATGCGAATTCCATTGTTGAAAAACTGAATGGAACTGTAAGTGTTGCCAAGGTTCATACGTTTATATTGATTAAAATACTGTTAAAGAATTCATCTAGTATAAAGTATACTTCCTCTGCCCTCTATCGGCACTTTTTCAATTTGTTTAGTAAAATGTTATTAATTGTCAAAAACGAATTAATTCCATCTGGTTGTTAATACAGGAGATTGGAGGACGTGAAATCAAAGTAAACATAACCGAGAAACCCCTGCTACAAGCGGACGTATCACTTCTTCAGGCAGAAGAGTCCCAATTCATTGATAGCCCCCATAAAGTGTATGTTGGAAATCTTGGAAAGGAAGTAACTACGGATACACTCAAAACCCTCTTCTCTGAGAAGGGAAAAGTTCTTAGCGCAAAGGTTTCCCGGGTTCCAGGGACTTCAAAATCTAGTGGTTTTGGGTTTGTTTCTTTCTCCTCGGAGGAGGATGTAGAAGCTGCCATCTCTTCTTTCAACAATACTGTAAGTTTCTAGCTGTTGTTCCATATTTTAAAGGAAGCCGGGAATCAAACTATACATACACATACTTGCCTGCTTGTTCATATTCTTTCTTCTATATGTTCTTATGGAAGTTTTCATATGACTGGCAACATAAAGCATTATTGAAATTCAATGATGCGAAAGCTAGAATTACTAGCCAATTTTCAAATTTGCAGGTGCATGGTGTATTTTGTCTCTAGTTGCTTCTGTTGTCTGCATAAATTCCTGCTAATTCTTGTATGATATCTATCGCAAATCAAAATACCTTTTTTCACCATCCATGATTTATACTTCCTTGTGGTTTCCATCCTTCTGATTTTCACATGTTACAAACAATAATTGTAGTCATGAAGTATGGTGGTTATGTTTTCATTAGGATGGATATTGCTTTCCTCATTAGTTTCCTGGAACTGATTATTCCTTTATTGCAAATGATTGGAACTGTTTGAGCATTTGTTTCCTTAGCAATTTTGATCAGTTGGTGTCCAAATTTTCACGGTTAGACAATTTATTTCTATTTATTGTTCATTGCAGTTGTTTGAAGGGCAACGAATTCGTGTAAACAAGGCATAGTAAAGCTGGCAGAACACTTGGTTTTGGAGAGTTTCTACTTGTATCTATTGTATCAGAAATTAGGATAGGCCATTTATGGAACAAAAATCAGAGTCTTTTTTGTAGTTTCTATTGGTTTTGATCTTAATGAATGATTTTGTCAAGACCTTGATATTTTCTAGTCGTCCCTGGTAGAAGCTGACTGGATTGATAGTTATCAAAACGTATGAAAATGACCTGGCATGATTAGTGCATCTTGTGATGGTTCTCTGACCAATCCAGGTTTAAACAGCGTAATACAAATCTGGTTTGTTCAAGCTGGGTTTGGTTGAAATTGTCTCGAATTTGAACTAAACTCAAGTGTCCTTTGTGTTCGAGTAATTTTGCTCAAGCTTCGTTGTTGTAGATTTGGTTGAACTTGAGCTAGTTTATTAGATTATAAGAATGGTTTTTTTTTTGGGTGAAAAAGTTTAGGGGGAGGGAAGGCTACCCCATTGCAGGGTCAGGGCATACCAAGCCCTTAGCCCTTTTTGGGTTTTCACAAATTACTCACCAAGAGGGATTGCCAGTAGCAAGACTCGAACTTAAGCCTTGCTGACGAAGAGAACGCTCTTTACCAATTCAACTAACTCTCATAGGCTATATGAATGGTTTTTCAGTTGACCACTGTTGGCTCATGGAATACTTTGTAGAGTTCAATGCTTTCTGTTTGTGCTTGCTGCCAGTAAAATTCCCTTGCATGCTTACATCTCTTGCTACAGTATTGGCTTGGAATTTGAATGAAATGAGCGTTTTATTATAAATATTTGTTTGGAATTTTTTTTTTTATTGATGGAAATATTAGTTAGTTATACGAAAAGATAAGAAATCAAATTTAGGAGCTTCTAGATATCTCTTTATAAATCACACATAATAAATACCATTTTATTAAGCAAGCCGAATATCACCGAGAGCTACAATATGACCTTCAAATTTGATAACTTTGAGAGCTACAATATGACCTTCAAATTTGATAACTTTGCGTTTTCTTTTTCGGTTTGGCTTTTGTTTAAAAGGTGTTGGTTTTGATCTGTTATTTTTTAATTAGAATTTTTTGAGTAGTTTTAGTATTTTTTGTTGTTGTTGAAGCAGATGTACTGTAAAATAGAAACAACTTACAAGAATACAAAAGATAGCAAAAAAAATTATCCAAAATCCAATGTGAAAAGCATGAATAATAGCGTAATCTTAAATAAAAAAAAGGGAGACTTTGGAAAAACCCAAAAGAGAGAGAAATTTTTTAAAAGAAGCAAAGATGGACAAAATTGCCCTTATTTATTTTTGGATTTCCTAAGAAATCCTTTACATTTGCATGTCTTTAATTTGAAAGTTGAGAGGTTTTTCTGTCTTTTTTGAAAAAGCTTTGGCTTTTTCCAAAAGTGAAAGTTTTTTTGTGGGTAAAACCTAAATTTACTTAAAAAGAAATTGCGTCGTGAATCAAACATATGGAAACAAAAAAAAGTTTAGCTTAAATTTCTTTGATTAAAAAATATAATTAAAAAAACAGTTTAGCTCAGAGTTTTTATCTTCAGACTTTAATTACTACCAATTGAAAAACTTGAGAATTTTCTCTGGTGGATATATAAATTTTTTTTAATTGAATTCTCTGGTGGATTACCCACCTTTTTTTTTTGAAAAGTGAGCATATATATATATTTTTTAAAATTTGAGTAGCGGAAACTTCCAAAGTATCTGTCGTTTCGTTTGGGAAAAAGAAAGAAGAAAACAGTCGTAAATTCGTAATTCTTATAACCCACAAGGGTTATTCCCGTAAAACTCACGCCAAATGGGCGCCATTTTTCGTTTCCCGCGCCCCATTTCCTCCTTCAATCTCCAATAACCCTAACCGTAAAACCCCCCCGTCTTCTCTCTCTCTCTCTCTCTCTCTCTCTCTCTCATAAACCATATTTATACACAGAGAAACACTAACGAAGCACTGTTCTTATTTATATATTTATAAGTTTTGCCATTGAAATAGTGTAGAAGAAGAAGAAGAAGAAGGTTTTGCCATTGAAATAGTGAAGAAGACGAAGGTTGAAGGATGTTTTATTCGCAGACGTTCCTGGCTCGGAAGGGCCCACTGGGAACCGTATGGTGTGCGGCGCATCTGCAGAGCAGGTTAAAGAAGTCCCATTACACTTCCACCGACATCCCCTCCACCGTTGGTCCGTACAACCCTTTTGTTTGTTTTGCTTAGAGTTTGAGTTTTTTTTTTGTGGTGTTCTGGGTGTCTCAAAATCTGAATCCAAAGCTACTTTCCTCTGTTAAATTTTGAGACTTTTTTGTGAAACCGTCGCCTTTCTTTGAGAAAGTGTTGTTTTTTCCTTCTTTAATCTGGTCTTTTTATTAAGTTTTGATTTGTAAGATGCTAATTTAGATCTTAAAATTTTATGGAATTCATAATTTTTGTCATACATTATAACCAATCCATTCTAAATTTCGCTGAATTGAATCCCTTTTTCGTTTTTATCACATGATCAGTCCGGTGAAGATGGGTGGTACCTGTAAAACCCCTTTTTGTTTTACAGGTACCGCCCATATAAGGATTGCCCCATCAACAGAATCATATACCCATTTAGATTTGCTTGGGTTCAAGTTACTTGTTCTTTTTTCGTTTCATTCCCCTTTTCTAATTTCCTAATCAATTTTGGGAAGGATATGTGTTTATTGTGGGCTGTGTATACAATTTTAATTGGTCATACTTTTGAATTTAACGATATCTTTCTCTCAGACTCATTTCAGTTAGAATTCTGTGGTCCTTCTCTTAGGCTCTCTCTTCTTGTTTGGTGGGTCTATTGTGCGCAGTTTTTCTCTTGATCGTGTAAAAACTTGAATGTTGAAAAAGCAATTGGCTAACAATGTTCATATGAATGCTTTTATTAGATCGCATCATGTTTCCGGATGTTCCTATTGCACTGAGAATGTCAGGACACCTTCTAGTAGGTGTTGTTCGGATATACTCGAAGAAAGTCGACTATCTTTACCAGGACTGTAATGTTGTTTTGACTAGCCTAAGAAAGGCCTTTGCTTCTATAGACTTGAATTTGCCAGAGAATGCAAGACAAGCACCGGTTCAATCCATCACTTTGCCTGACACATTTGACCTTGATGCTTTGGATTTGGATACAGACTTGTTCTGTGAGGGGTAATATTCGCAGAAGGCCCTTTTCATCCATCTTTTTTTCCTGCTTTTAAATGGATGTATGATGCAATGATTTTGTTTCCTCAGGGCTCACGATAATCATCTGAGGAGTGAGGAAGACATCACACTAACAGGTTGTAGAAGTGACTTGCTGTTTGAAATTTTCATCTTACTTTTCTTATTTTTCTTTGTTTATGTTCATTTGGTGAAAGTCTTGAAATATTTGAACTTTGTGTTACAGATCAAATTCCTATTGGAACAAACCCTTATGTTGCTATAACTTTTGACGAGGTTGAACATCTATTCCTTTTCCGTTTTAAAGTATATATAGTTTTTGCTCTCCTTTATTTTACTGTTTGAATGTTGAAGTAGTGGAATTGCATTGTTACTGACCGAAGCTTGTGTTATTTTTAGGATATTCAGATGTATCTATCACATCCAAAAGAGGTTTTTGGTTCAGATGCTACCCCCATGGATGAGGAGTATGCTTCTTAATGCATTTGAGCTTTCCATGTATGATTTTAAATCTTTCTTTGAGAAAGCAATATAGTAATTTTTATGTTTCCATGGTTACAGCATCCTCCATACACCTCCAGCTGAGGGGGCTCCTAGTCCAGGCAATCAGACAGATGAACAAATAAGATTTAGTGATGACTTCACCCTTCCAAATTTTCCAGAAGTTGAGGTTCCACAACATGTTGGTTTTGAAGATCCTGTTCCAACTAACCAGAGAGAAAGTATTGATTTGAGGGATAGAGATGACGGTTCCCCTGAACATGTTCAAGAAATGGAAGTTCTGCGAGATGCTGTTCCTGATTTTAGCTCAGAAATCCTTCCTCCGGTTTCCCCCAATAACAGGGATGATGTAACTGAACCACACAGATCTGTTGACCCTGAAAGGAGTGAGAAAGACATTCTTTCTCCAATTATGGAGGAAACTATACCTTCTGGTGGGCCATCTCCATTGTTTCAGCCAAGTTCAGGACCACCAGCATCTGTTGCTTCTTTGCCAGAGGGTCTACAAAATATTGATACACATGTTTCATTTGGTGTGTAGAGTTACTATTCATCATCTAATATCCTCTTCAGCTGTAAACGTCAATATGACACAACTTTATTTTTACCTTGAGTGTTTCTCTCTTCTGTTGTTGCAGAACTTCAACCAACACCACCTCCTGAGCAGCCAAGAGCAAGACCAAGGAAGAGAAAGCAGTATTTTGATGAGACCCTTGTGTTGTCCAATGAGTATGGTTGCACATATTATTCATCATATGGTCCGTATTTCTTCTGGTATTGGTCACTGAGATAAGGTTGTGAATTTTGCAGGTTTATGAATAAGACAATTCAAGATACTAGTGATTTATTGCGTAAAAGGAGGAATATTCCGTGCTCTGCTTTGGGTGTTTGGAAGTTGAACAACAGTTTAAGAAAGGAACAAATATTCTTCCAGCCTTCATTAAGTGGTGAGTGGGTCTTTTCCCTTCATTAGTTTTCTCTTGCTGCTTGTCTGCCATTTTAATGACTTTATTTCTAATCTGGGTGTCTGCCTGTAGGTCTGTGTTCAGATCTTCGTAACATTTCCAACAAAGACTATATATCCACAAAATCCCATTTGTTTGAGGAAGCTCTTCCTGACTCTAGGCCTACAAGATCTCCTTCTCCCACAACTGAAGCTTTCTCAGAAGCAAGGGTTGCACAATCTCCTCGTCCTTTTACAACTGAAATCTCCCCAGAGCGTAAGGTTGCACGGTCTCTTCCTGTAACTGAAGCTTCCACAGAGTATAGGGGTGCACAATCGCCTGCTACTCAATGCAACCCAGAAATTGATCAACTCAGACATGTTGAAGAACATGATGGGGAAAGTATCTTACCTGAGTTTATACCTTCACCAAGATTCATGCCTTCTCCCAGGAGAGATGACCTTACGCCTGCTCCATCTCCATACATACGGTCAGCTTCAGTTCCTCCATTGGAAACAAGCGCTGGAACACAAATACTGCAGACACCAGACCTACCATCATCAATTGGATTTCATGAGTCTGTTTTTGAAACTCCAAGGACAATATTTGAGGAGCAGTTACGTCCAGAAAACACTGGTCTATCAGATACTCCTGACTTAAGGAATACTGCAGAAGCTGAAGTAAGTTATACAGTATTTGGTCCTATAAGTGCTTTCATATAAATTATATTTGACGTTTACACCCTTTTTTGCTTTTCATTTTACTGTTTTGTGCCTTTTGTGGGAACTTTACAAGCCTCAAGTTTTATGCTTGAGTGGGAGGCATTAGATTTAAGATTGCTTTGAGGTAATGCTTAGGGATGCATTATAGAGAACCTAAGCTTGTGAAACAGCTCACTTTATTGAGCACAACTTACTCTACCGAGCTCTATTATGCTTAACTTTAGCCTTGAGTGATCTATGTTCATTAAGTGTTTTCTTTGCTTTTTGAGGCTTATATATCCATTTACTTTGAAACATTTAGATGTCTTTCATTTTTTATATGATTATATATGGTATAATGCACTTGATAATTTCCATTAAGGATAAAGAATGTTTATCATTTAACTCTCTTTTGAGTTAAATTTGAACGTTAAGCAGATTCATATATATCCATTTGCTTTGAAACATTTAGATGTCTTTCATTTTTTATATGATTATATATGATATAATGCACTTGATAATTTCCATTAAGGATAAAGAATGTTTATCATTTAGCTCCCTTTTGAGTTAAATTTGAACGTTAAGCAGATTCATATATATTTTTTTGGTGTCAATAAGTTGCATGATAGATTTACTGAGGAATTAAATAATATTAGTGTTTTTTCTTTGAGAAATGGTTTTTGAAGATTAACAAACCCTTTTTTACCAACTCTCTGAGAGGAAGATGGCAAAGCCAAAATTTTCCTTTACCTTGGGATAATGCATTTTGATACATGTTGAATCATTCAGAGCAAAGTTGGAGAATATCACCTAAAGTCAAACTAAAACTGAGTTTGAAATATAAAACTACGAATGTGTATCACCCAACTCACAACTACAAGACAATTACTAGAAGAAGTCTAATATTCTAATATTCTAGGAGCCGCGGAGAGGGCCGTGGGCCTGTGGAATCCCTAGGCACAATTTGGCTCCGCCTTTGATCAAGAGTCTCACGTATTTAATCTTATTCTTATTTCTATGATATTCCTAATTCCTGAGCCTTGTTCATTTTTACCTTCTTTTACTTGTGGACTAAAGTTGTAATAAGATTGGTCCATGTGAAATTCCTTCCTCAAGTCTAAACTTTCTTTATGGTTGTTTTTTGGAAAATACTTCATTGAAATCCTGAATTACTTGTATTTATGCAATATGAGATTTATACTTTCAACCTGCCAGGCATTTTGTTAATGTGTAATTTTAACTCTTCTTATCTTTTAGTTTTGAGAATCAACTTATGAGTGACATAGAACTTCATTCTGAAACCCTTCTCCATATGCAATAGGTGTATTAGTGCATTACTTAATGTTTTCCTCTATGAACCAGTTAACTCTCAATTAACTTTCGAACTTCTTAAAATGTTTCATTGTAGGATCTTTATTTTCTGGAAGCAGATAGCAGTACACCAGCTGGTAAACTCAGAAACCTTTGCTTGATCAGTGATTTGGATGATTCTGTAAATTGTGTATAGTGTTTTTCTTGGCTGCCTGTATGAATAAAGAATACTCATTCTTTAAGTTCAAATTTTCTAACTTTTGTGTACACTATTTGGATGACATATCTATGCTTGTACCAGGATCTCAAGCGACACAAGGAGTACCAGGATCTCAAGGGACACATGCAGTTGATTCATTGTCTGTTAGAACCAGGTACTTCTCTTTCAATCGTTTCTTTTCTTTCTTTATAAAGGGTTTAGTTAGTCGCTGTATTTCTGTACTCAGTGGCTCATTATCTTTAATTTTCTTAATAATTTTTCCCATTTGGTGCACAGGGCTGTGGCTCAGTATTTAAAAAGGCAATCTCCTATCACCTCAACCTCAGAAGACCTATTTGGAGATCTCAGCTTAGACAAAATCTTAGAAGGAAAAACAAGAAAGCTATGTGCCCGAATGTTCTATGAAACTCTGGTAAATTTTTGAGACATTTCTGTTAAGTTGTCTTGCTTTGAATCCAAGTGCTTTTTTGGATAGTAAATTGAGAATTTCTCCAAGTTCTGGTGTATCATGTGTGTATCTTATGGGTACATCATAGAATTTTAAGAACAAATTATTTGTATACATTTTAGATGAATATGCGCAATTGAGCAAAATGTTTGTATAGGTTTAAATCAACCTAGTTATTGAAAAATGATTCAGTTATTTAAATTCTTTATTTTTTTGTTAAATATCATTTAACTTTGTGTTTGGGTTTTTCGTTACATATCATTTTATCTCTGATTCTTGTTCCTAGTCTTGGTGCTATTAGAAAATGTTTTGCTGCATTTCTATTTTCTGAAATATGCAATGTATTGGATGCATCTTTCTGTTTTTGTTTGTTTGTTTAATTGGCTTGTCATTTTGTTCCTTATATACTTTCTGAACAAGCAAAACTTTTACTGCCTGTTGAAGTAGGTGATGCAGCATTTTTGGTATATTACTAAATGTGAGTTTTCATGGTCAATACATCAGGTTTTGAAGAGTTTCGATCTTGTTGATGTAAAGCAAGAAGTACCTTATGGTGACATTAGTTTGAAATTGACTCAAACCCTATCGAAGGTGCAAATTTAAGATGATCTGAGGTAATTCAGTGTGCTTGGTGGCTTTAATATATTTTGGTAAGAATGAGTCTTTTCACAATCGTATTTTCTGTATGCAATTTGATATGCTGTAGTGCCCGCATACTCCTTGTGTGAAAGTGAAACCAATTTGTCATTGTTAGTGCCTTGGGTTTTTTTCATTTTCCATTTCATGTTTTACTTGTGCGTGAACGTTGCACCAACATGCATATGTTGTACATTTAGTGTGAATCGTAATTTGCTTTACCTTTTAGAAATACGGTGCCAAGTTTTACTTTCTGTGGATTGCAGGCGTTGCCAGGTCAAAGCACGAGGAAGGGAATGATGCAGTGTTAGTTTGTAAACAAGTTAAGTTGCAACGGAATTTTTGACCTTGTAGAGAAGTCTAGTAGCCCACATGTGTAACTAGTAGAGGTTGTGGTGTAAATTATTGTACTCATATTGTAATAAAAGGTATTTTCATGCAGGTTTTCTTTTTCTTTATTTGCCATTTTTACTCGCTGCAACATAGTTATTCATTGAACTTTTTACCTCTCAATTCATCATACTTTACTATGTGCCATTCATGTGATTAAAATCGACAGAAAATGTTACAATAGGACTAATTTACCTCAAAATAGGTACAAGTTCATAGAGTATTTCGGTAAAAAAATCCATAACAATTATACTATAAAATAAATCAAAACAACTAAATTATATTACAGAGAAAAAAAGTTCAGGATTCAATAAACAGAATGATTATTAGAATATGTATAACAATACTCCGGGTTTGTTAGTTTTGGTTTGATGTCTACCTCGTCATGATCGTGACGAGGATACAAATTGAATACCAAGCCCATGGTTGCAAATAGATAACACCCTCAGGGTGGGTAGACGAGAGACAATATTCGAGAGCATACATATCTTGAGGCCTGAGGAAATTCAAGCACTGTAAGAACCACTCGTGGTTCAACTTGGTTGTTGCAAAACAAGTAAAATTTCAAGAGAATACCCATGAGGAAATTCAAGAACAGGGACTACTGGTGGTTGAACTTGAGAATTTATAGTTGGTCTTTGATAAAACAAGAATTGATAAAACAAGGACTAAGAGCATCTACAATGGGCTTCCTAAACCACCTCTTTAGACAAATTTTAGAGAGGAATTGGAAAAATACAACTCCAACTATGCTCCCTATCCACTTCCTAAAATAGGGAGATCTCTAGGAGCTCCTAAATCTAATGAGAGAGAAAAGACTCATAGTGGTTCTCTATAATTAAATGTTGTTCTATTTTATGATTATTTTAAACTTTTAATTAATGCTAACTATTTTTATATTATTTTTTTTAATAGAGATGAACCAATTGAAAAAGAGTTATAGCATTTATGACTCCCTAAACTATAACGCTTAAATAGCTTATATATATTTTTAAATAAATTTTAACTAAAAAATAAAGAGTATAATTATAAATGCTCTAATAAGTACTTGAATAGTCCGCAAAAGTGCAAGGAACACAAAATGCATTGGGCCATAATAGGAAAGACTCAAAATTGCAAAGAAAGACTCAAAATTGCAAAGAAAGGCTCAAAGCAATTGAACAAAAAGAACCATGAGAGTCCCCGTCAACCACCATAGGCACATCGACACAAGTGCGCAACCAAAACTCAAAATTCAAACCCATATAACTTGGGAAGCTTGGAATTCATAACATGCATAAAAGATGTTACAAGTATGTCTCAGCCATCAGTACACGTTCATACTAACAACTCTGAACATGCACACAGAAAATCACATGTAGATCAAGAAGGCTCATATGATGACACCTGTTATGTTTAGCTTAACTAAGTTAGATGTTAGTTACAGGTTGTTATTCATAGCTAGGTTTCTATCTTGTATAAAAACAAAACTACTGTAATTATCATTATTCAAGTGAATGAAATCAGAGGAAAATTCTAGATTTACTTTTCACACAATTCCAGACTTCTCATCAAAAGACACATGAAACATCAAGGCTCTACTTGCTAATCTTATGTAATGCTTAGCTTTCCGTGATTCGAACTAGAAGAACTATAGGGATATTGGGGGAACCGGAGAGAGAGAGGAGTTAATGAGGAGGACGACGAGGGAGGCTCTGGACTCTTCAACGGGAAGAGAAGTTTCTTTTATGAAGTTGAAAGCATTGCTCAAGATTTAATTGAGAGCTTGTGAATATGGTATTGTATAGGATGTTGAGGGATTAAGTGGGTAATTGGTGGATTTTGGGCTCAGAGCAGCTATTGCTGAGTTCTATGGATATGTTGTTGTTCTGCTTCTGTAGCTATCAAGTAATTTGTTTCTTTGGTAAAATATATAGTTTCATCTCTGAGTTCGTTGGACTCCTATTCAATTGGGTATATTTGTATATGGTGGAATTTGACTATAGGCCTTGTAATATTTCTGGGTTTCTGATATATTGATCCACAGAGGCCGAATTTGGAGCCGAGGCTCATAATTACTATGGGTTGTTTTTGTACCAAATTATGTCATGTCAAGAAATTAGCCTGGAAATAGCAGCACTCTTACTTTAATATCCTCCAATATTTCAAGATATGCATAATAGGGATATGGAAATTATATTTAAAGGTCGGAAACATTAAGGAGAAAGGTTAAACTGACAGTGAAAAAGCAGAAAGAATACTAAACCATGAGTTAAAACACATTTGAACAATGAAAAACCCAAATCTTTCACTCCTTTAAAATGGGATGCTACTACTGATTCATGCCCTTATTGAGTCCTACGGAAATAGTTGTCAGACATTAGACAACATGCATTTCAAGAATGAAACAATATATATGTGAAAAACAAATTTTTAATGCGATACAAACCTAACACAAAATTAGTATGTTTAAATGCCACTTAGAATATTTCACAAAAACGCCAATATTTGCTAACATGAATAATATATGGATAGGATTTGATGAACAAACATGATTCGTAACCCAATCCATTTATTATTAATTCTTGTAGAATTGGAATCCTGCAAGACTGTAATCACAGACAAGTTCACAGAAGCAACAAGAACAATTGGCTGCTATAAGCTGCAGCATATATCCTTAAAAACACTAAAGAAGTAAAAGGCAACATCTCAACTGGCTATAACCACCATGGCGCACCTTATTTTTATTGTTGCTAAACTATGAATTTATTTATTTTTAAACTATTAAGTGCAGAGTACAAAAAGGTCACCAGTCTAACAAGTCATAAAACACACGCAAATTAAACCATACTAGATATTCAAACGATAAACTTAATTTCCAGCAACAAGTGCATCGATTTTGCTTTCGACATGCGCTTCATGGTCTTCAAGGCGACCCTTGATCGCATCATTTTCCCAGCGGAATAGTGTTGGAACTCCAGTCAGCTTAAACCTTGAGTCTACTCTCCATGGGTGCACCGGATTCCTCCATGTTGGTCTGTCTCCGACATATGCTCTCAGAAGTGCAACATCATCAGCTGTAGCTTCCAGCTTTTTGTAGATTACAGGTTCTGCTCTCACACAATCTGGAACAGAGAAGGGAAAATCAATGTCATCCACGATTGCACACTTCATTTACGTTTAAAAAAAAAAATCTAATAAATGGGAGAATCCTCCTGCCAAGTATTTCTGAATGCAGTCTTTAGTAGGAGAAGCATGAAACTAGTTCTTTTACGGGTTGTTCTACTCGGTGACATATAGCAAATCAGTGTTTCGGATTCAACATCTCTGAGGATGCACCACCATCACAAGTTTCAACAGGATCGGGATCATGATCCATTTTTGTCACTCTGTGCTGATTCAAAGATATGCAAACTACCACCAGGAAATTTGAAGAGATCTGATACGGGTCTGACATTTTGACAGCCTTCCTTCCTTCTAACCATGGATGATCAGGACATGTCTGCAAGAAACTACTTTCCTCTAGGAGCAATCATCACACCAGATTTTAGACGAAGACTTTGCTAACTTGCTCCAAGAATCCATTTTAACATTGAAGCTATTCTTAAACTGACAGTCAAGAAAGCAACTTGCCTTTTCTTTTCTTCTTCTATATCTAACATGTACGGAGCATCTATTTTCATCCAGAACCCCCCTTAGAACCCAAGCTCCTCCTAAACCGATGGAAATGCCCTCACAGGATGATAAAAATTTCCTTGTTTTTTTTAACATACACTTTGGGTCCATGGTGAGAAAGAAGATGTCTAAAGGGCAAGAATTTAAGATTTTGAATCAAAGAAAGGTATCGGAAAATTCATGTGAAGGTTTATGTAGAATTTGGAATTCATAATTGTATACAAAGTGAGCAGAGCAGATCAGTCTCTCAGCGTCAATCTGACAGTGAACTGGAAGAAGTCAATGATCACTAAATTCTTTAAAAAGGTGAAGCTGGGGGCACTATTTACACATCTGAAGACACCAACAGGGTGATTTCTTAGTGATTTAAAATTATGGGATTTTGAATGTGAACCTCTGAGAGTCCAGATCAATTTTCTCAGCCTGTTGATAAAATTTCTAGACTTTGACTTTCTGATGTGAAAAGAAATTACATTAGTATCGAAAAATTTCACAAGAACTCTATCACGGCCACTTGTAATTTTATCGCATAAAATGAACACACAAAACTGAAAAGAAAATTCAATTTTGAAGTAAATTAAATAATTACCAGGGCACCAGCTGAGAGAGGTAGAAGGGTCTTTGTCAGCCAAGAAGAGGATGAGATTGGCTTTGTTCTTTGGGGCTTCTGCTCTGAATTTCTCGAACACACTGTCAAAGGTGGAGATGGTGGCGTCCAGCAGCTTGAGAGGCATTTTTCAGTTTCAGCTTTTCCAAGGGAAAGTCAAGGAACGAAGATAATTGTGCTGCTCTGTTCTCTTCTGTACGAGGAAGATGCTAAGCTAACGACGTATTTATAGGAGAACATAGCTTAAGGTAAAGTCTGCTTTCTAGCTCCCCTACCCTGTTTTGTTGGACAAATACATCACCCAATAAAACCGTTCACAAAAATACTCACCTGACTTTAGTGGAATAAGGTATTGTCTTGTAAATGGATGGCCTCAAATTCGAATCCTATGACATAATACAATGTGAGAAATTCCATTACTTAATATGGCTTATATAAGAAAATAACATTTTCTTTTTTTTTTTTTCTTAAAAACAATTATAACCTACACTATCCTGTTTTGAATGTAAACCCTTTTTAGGTGGTTAAATGTATTTATCTATATATTTAGGTTGAACTCATCCTTCTCCAATATCGCTTATATTTAAAATAAAAAAAATCCTGATTCAACTTTGCTTTCCCTAATATGACTTGTATAAAAATAAAAAAGAGAAAAGCCAAAGAGAGGGACATTCGAACATAAATATATGTAGTGTTATTATTTTTGTTTTTAAATTTATGGAAAAAGGAAAAAAATAGGACTTATTCATACAGTAGCAATGTTTTTTGTTTTGGTTAGTGGTAGTGTACTAGTAATACTCGAGACTCTGTCTGCTTCACAACAAAAAAAACACATGTTTGTTTGGCATTTCTGAATTCTTTTGATAGCAGTTCCAAAGTTCAATTATTCAGATAAACAGAAGAGAAGAGTAAGCGAGGAACTAGCAGTATCACAGATGCTGCTTTTGAAGAAGCGAGCGAAGAGAACCCCTTTCCTCTTTCTATCTTTGAGTTTCTCATCAACCAAACTCCGCCCAACCAATCAAAACCCACCTATCTTTGCTCCTTCTCATCTCCAAAGCTACACTTCTGCCATCCCACCATCCAAGACCCACCTCTACTCATCATTCTTCTGCACCCTCATACACCTTTACTTGGCATGTGGCAGATTTCTAAGCGCTTCTGATGCCTTCTTTTCTATGCGAAATCACGGCCTTGTTCCTCTTTTGCCGCTTTGGAATCGGCTTCTTTACCAATTCAATGCCTCAGGTTTTGTTTCTCAGGTACCTCTTCTTTACTCTGACATGCTCACTTGTGGGGTTTTGCCCAATGTTTTCACCCGCAACATTTTGATTCATTCATTCTGCAAAGTGGGAAACTTGAGTTCGGCTCTAGATTTCTTGAGAAATGGTCAAATTGATACTGTTTCCTATAATACTGTCATATGGGGTTTCTCTAAACAAGGATTGGCTTATCAGGCTTTTGGGTTTTTGTCTCAAATGGTGAGGAGGGCCATTTCAATCGATTCTTATACTTGCAATACACTGGTTAATGGGTTTTGTCAAATTGGGTCGGTAGATTATGCAGAATGGGTTATGGATAATTTGGTTGATGGTGGAATTCCTAAGGATGTTGTAGGTTTCAACACCTTGATTGCTGGACATTGCAAAGCTGGACAAATTAGTCGTGCACTTGAGTTGATGGAGAGAATGGGGAGTGAGAGTCTGTTTCCGGATATTGTTACTTATAATACTCTCATTCATGGGTCTTGCAGCACGGGTGATTTTGTAAGGGCCAAGAGTCTTATAGATGAGATGTTGAGATCTCGGAGATATGAAGACAGCCCTCATGATGAAAGAGACGATGACCAGAATCAGACTGACGGTAACCCTTTGAAACCAAACCTTATAACACACACCACACTCATTAGTTCTTACTGTAAGCAGAAAGGACTTGAAGAGGCCCTGTCTTTGTATGAGGAAATGGTTATGAATGGCATTTATCCTGATGTAGTAATTTATAGCTCCATTATAAATGGTCTTTGCAAGCATGGGAGGTTATCAGAAGCCAAAGTACTTTTAAGGGAGATGGAGAAAATGGGTGTGGATCCTAATCATGTCTCCTATACTACCCTTGTTGATTCCTTGTTTAAGGCAGGCTCTTTCATGGAAGCTCTTACCCTTCAAAGCCAAATGGTTGTTCGTGGCCTTGTTTTTGATATAGTAATCTGTACTGCTTTAGTGGTTGGACTCTTTAAGGTTGGGAAAGCTGATGAGGCTAAGACTTTTTTTCGAACAATTTCAAAGCTTAGCCTAGTTCCAAATTCTATCACCTACTCTGCATTGATAAGTGGGCTTTGCAACTTAGGGGACATGAATAGTGCAGAATCAGTACTTAAAGAAATGGAAGAGAAACATGTTCTCCCGAATATTGTTACTTATTCTGCAATCATAAATGGCTTCATGAAGAAAGGAAAGGTTGGTGAGGCTATGAATTTATTGAGGACGATGGTGCAACAAAATATCCTGCCAAATGCTTTTGTGTATGCAGCACTAATTGATGGGTGCTTTAAGGCAGGTAAACAAGAATTTGCTCTTGATCTTTACAAGGAAATGAAAATGGGAGGATTGGAGGAAAACAATTTCATACTTGATACTTTTGTGAACAACAAGAAAAAGTGCAGAAGGATGGAAGAAGCTGAAGGATTAATTATGGATATGACTTCTGGGTTGTCTCTTGATTGTGTTAACTACACATCTCTAATGGATGGGTACTTTAAAGCACGAAAGGAGTCAATTGCTCTTAACTTGGCCCAAGAGATGATGGAGAAAAATATAGGGTTTGATGTTGTTGCATACAATGTCTTAATGAATGGTCTGTTGAAGCTTGGGAAATATGAAGCAAAATCTGTCTGTATTGGAATGAAAGAGTTGGGTTTGGCTCCTGACTGTGCCACATACAATACCATGATTAATGCATTCTGCAGAGAGGGTGACACTGAAAATGCTTTTAAACTCTGGCATGAGATGAAGTGTCAAGGGTTAATTTCGAACTCGATAACTTGTGACATTCTGTTAAGAGGACTTTGTGATAAAAATGAGATTGAAAAAGCACTAGATGTCTTAGATGGAATGCTGGCTGTTGGTTTTCTCCTTACCTCATTTACTCATAGAATTTTGCTTTATGCTGCTTCAAAGAGTGGGAGAGCTGATACAATTTTGCAGATGCATCATAAGCTTGTAAATATGGGGCTTAACCCCACTCGTGATGTTTATAACAATCTCATCACTATCTTATGCAGGCTAGGAATGACCAGGAAAGCTACTTCAGTACTGAAAGATATGACTGGAGGAGGATTTCTAGCAGATACTGATACTTACAATGCCCTTATATGTGGATATTGCATAAGCAGCCATCTGAAAAGGGCTTTTGCTACATACTCGCAAATGTTGGCTGTGGGAGTTTCTCCAAGTATTGAAACGTACAATTTTCTCTTAGGGGGACTTTCAGGTGCTGGTCTGATGACAAAGGCAGAAGAGTTATTTGGTGAAATGAAGAATAGAGGCTTTGTTCCTAATGCCTCTACATATGATATTTTGGTTTCTGGCCACGGTAAGATTGGAAATAAAAAGGAAGCTATAAGACTTTATTGTGAAATGGTAGGGACAGGTTTTGTTCCCAGAACTAGCACCTATAATGTTCTTATTAGTGATTTTGCTAAAGTGGGAAAGATGAGCCAAGCTAGGGAGCTTATGAATGAGATGCAGACAAGGGGGACCTCTCCTAACTCTTCAACTTACAACATACTAATCTGTGGCTGGTGTAAGCTATCAAAGCATCCAGAGCTGGAGAGGAATTTGAAAAGGTCATATCGGGATGAGGCGAAAAGATTATTAACTGATATGAATGAGAAAGGGTATGTTCCATGTGAAAGTACCCTTCGATGCATCAGTTCTACCTTTGCTAGACCAGGAAAGAAGGCTGATGCTCGGAGGCTATTGAAGGAACTGTACATAAAAAAGAACATATGATAGATGGGCTGAACGAAGAAAAGAGGAAATACCCATCCTGGTATAACATGCCTTCCAATCAATACTGTGGCTAGTTCAATTCTTCAGTTGGAACCAAGTCCTGAAATGCTATATACATGGTATGCATTCCTCATGAGTTGATATTGATGCAGAGTTTTATGTGGTCTTCAGTCCCATAGCCTCCAAAACCAAATCCAAAAAGTCACAGTTAGAATACAAAACAGCTCAACTAACACTAGCAATTTTAGAAGACCTCCACCTGTGGGCATAGGATAAGAAGAAACATACATTCCGAAATTCCAATGACAGTGAAGCCCACTACACTAAATCCCTTCCTATTCCCATTCCCCTTTATGTTTCGTTCATCTATACTACCAAACAATAGCAATCACACAGCAATTCCACAAAGTTTTTCCTTCTCACCCCCCGCCAAATGAAAAGTGCTTCTCAGTAAACATAGAAATTCTCTTATAACCTAGAAAACCGAAAATGGATTATAGTTCCACATGTTCCACACTGAGAAGAAATTAAGATGAATTGGTGGAAATTGTTCATTGTGAAGGTCAGAGGCATTTTATAAACGATAATGTTTTTAAGTCTTTAGAAATCCATTTGATGGCAAGTAAACCTTTTAGCTTCATGATCATCTCAACTGCAGGACTCTTGTTACGTATTCCTTGTCTAATTCACTTCTGTTTATTTATGTCTGCACTTATGTCATTAAGCACACTTTTGCAGGTTGGCCATTCTGCATTTGAAGATCAAGGCAATGGCTCTCCCAATGATTTCAGGAATCTATCTAAAGATATCTTTGATAATGATGTAATGACTTTATTCTTAAAGTAAGGTTCTACAACAAGGTGAAGTACCATCTATGTTTCCTAATTATTGGCTCTTGCATTTTTTCTTTTTTTCTTTTTGTGGATGTTATTTTCACTTTGGGTGGTATGTGCATGTTATTGGTGGGCGTTGTTTCCAATGGAAATTAGATCTTCATCATTTTCCGTCAGAATTTGGTGGTCAAGATATCAAAGGTTTTATCCATCTTCATTTTTGTTGTTGATCTGCGTATGTGCTTTAGAATCTGCTCCATGACATAGATTTCATTTCATTGGAACCATCCTTTATGGAAGCTGTCCAGGGATGTGCTAAAACTGTGACATTTCCAGCTGCAGTGGCCTGTGAAGGGTATACTGATTCTACTCACTTCCAAATGTCTTTTCTAGTTTTGAAATTTGTCTAGTATTTAGTTGTTTTTGGCTCATTAGTATTGGAAGGAAACTCTCTTTTCTAATTTCTTGTGCTATTGGATCTTTGCAGGTGGAAGTGGTGTTCCTCCTGGCACCAGACTTGAATCATGTAAGCGCTGTAAAGGGTCTGGCATGGTCAGTTTTTCTAGGAACAGAAACCTTATCAGTTATTTGATCACTAAGAATATCACATCATCTGCTGTTGTTAACTCTGATTTTCTGCATATCCAGACTTTCATGTAAACTGGCCCAATTAGGATGCATACAGCTTGTTCGAATTGTGGTTGTAACAGTAAAACTTTTTTGGTATGGTTCGCATCTTATCTGGACTAATTTTCACTACTCTACAAACAAATTTAATTGTCTATATTTATTCTCCAGACATGCCATGTCATTTAATAAGATCTCTGGAACCTGACTGTTTCCCAGAAGCCTTCTTCATTAGCACTATAATTCTAACAAATTCTTCTATTTCTCTCCAACCAAATCACCCAAAAAACAGCTGTCACTGTACAATTAGATAATAGTTGCCTGAAGATGGAGACAAGAATGGGAATGAGATATATTTCTAGCTTAAACGCCATGGAAACTCAATAGCTTAGTCACAATTTTTCTTAATTTATGTAATTAAAATGGGAATACCAAAAATGAGAGATGAGAATGGGTTTATGTTGGACCAAAAAAGAGAATGGGTTTATGTTGCTGGCTTAAACGGGAATACCACCTATCAGGGGTGGGCTTGAGGGTGTGCAAGTGGTGCCATCGCACAGGGCCCTTAATTTTTTAGGAGCCCCAATTTTTTTTCATGTGTATAATATATGTAGAGTGCTACTATTTTCACCCACTTCATATTTTTCCACCCATCTTATTTTAAAAAATTTAAAGACAAATTTATCCCTATGTAAAATGACTTCTAAAACCCTAAAAATAAAACAAATTTTAAAAAGAAAATAAATTTTTTCTTTTACTCTCCATATTCTTTCCATCTTCCTGACCTCAACAAATTCAGCGAGCATCGATCTACCCATCCCAATCCTTTGAAAAGTTTTAAAAAAAAAAAATTCAAATCAAATTCTCAACTCCACCTTTAATATTGTGTCAGGGTTGGTAGGTGTTGATAATAGAGGCCAAATTGTCCTTTAATTTTATTCCATTTTAAAGATTTTTAGTCTAATTAACCCACATACGGGTCCTTATTCCATATAACATCACTTCAATTAAAAATCCATTGTAGTCTTGTTGGTTGTATGTTGTTGTGGTGGTGGTGTCGCGGTCGTGAAGCCACCAATACTGCTAAGGGGTTGATGAGAATATTAATATGGTAGGGTAAGGTCATGATGTTGAAAACACATGAAGAAGATGAAGAAATTTTTTTTTTTTTGGGTTAAAATTTTTATGTTTTTAACTTGGAGTTGATGGTGTTTGGTCGAATTAATAATTAAAGGGTATTTTAGGAATAATGGTGGGTGGAAAAGTAGGATTTTAATTTTTCAAATTTACATAGTGGGTGAGAAAATAAGACAGGTGGGTGAAAATAGCAGCACTCTATATATATAACAAATGTTATATATATATACAGAGTGAGCAAATTGTTGACACAAAGACGTTTCTAGTTGTGTTGGTTTGTAGGGCCTCAATTTGTATTCAGGACTCGACTTCAAAACCTGCTTATGTTAAAGGCTTGTCCAATGTCAACACCAACATTCAATATCCCATCTACTTTCACAACCACAAACTGAAATAATAAATACCCGACCACATCTCTGACCTAATGTAATCGATTTAATCCAATTTAATTCTTTTGTGAAATTTCAATTTTGTCCTTGGGAGTAGGGGTACTTTGATCACTTGAAGAAAAAAAAACATTTATTGTATGGCATTACATAATGGTGTAAGTTTGTGTTAGCTTATGTGAGGCCCCAATTTAAAGTTTGCACAGGACCTTCAAAATTTCAAGACCGGCCTTGCCACCTATCTTTTGTTATAAAGTGACTGAGCTTCAAGATCAGATGTTTTCAAGTTTGTGGATATGTTTGTGTGCGCGTGTAAGTATATGTGTTGTCGCTGATTCTCGCTAGTATGCATTTTCATTTGCAGGAGCGACTACTTGAAGCAGGCAGGACTATACAAAAGGAACATTTCTGAGCCTTTGAGGGCATGTTTGGCAGGCTGGACTAGCTTGGACAGTGTTAAATAACACTTTAAAACCCACGTTTGGTGAAAGAGGGACTAACATAAATGGGATTGTATAGTCCACTGGTGAAAAAATCACCGGACTCGCTCGTCCAATACTGCGAGGATGAAAAACAGTTCGCAAAATAGCGAGCGTGCTATTTTGAAACATCAAGTTCGACCCACATCCATGAGCTGCTCCTGGTTGATGAGAATCCTCCCCGTTCATGTCGGGCAAGATGGCGGTGAGTAGCTCATCGAATTCGATGGTGCCGTTTCCGTTGGCAACAAGGATGTGGAGCTAGTCGCCGGTGGGCTTGAGGTTGGGAAAGACCTCCATACCTGCCGATCTGAGTACAGAAATGCTTGTGTAAGAAAATGGGTCGACTATTCCACTGATTGCGATGATACCAATCCCTTATATCCCTTTTATGATTTTGAGAAGAAGGAATTACAAAAACAAAGCCAAGCAGGGACTTTATTATGGTTATTGGATTCGCAGGGTATGCTACCAGGAAGAAGAAAGGGATCAAAAAGATCCCAATTGTGTTTTGGTATTTTTTAATTTTAATTTTGTGGTGTGGTTTGTCAAAAGTTGTGGTGTGGGGTTAGTTGGGTTTATTCTATTTTTCTCTTTGGAAATCTGAAAAGAAAGACACATCCAGAGAGAGAGGAAGACAGACGGGAAAGAAAGGCAGAGCCAGGGAGAGGGAGGAAGGAAGAAGAAAAGAACGAGATAATGGTTTTTTTATTTTTTAAATAAAAAATTAATTTTTTTTAAAAAAATTCACACATCAACCCCAATTAAATATCCCTAATTAAATATAAATATTTTTAAGCCAAAATAATCAATTAAATTTAAATATTACAAGAATTATTTTTTAGTCCGACACAGCACCAAACATAGGTCTTCACTATTTTTACAATCCAGCTTCTTAGTTCGACACAACACCAAACGTAGGTCAGTACTTAATCCAGCTTAGTCCAATCCGAGTTAATCCAAGACAGTCCTAGAATTTAGTCCAGTCCATGACAGTCCGCCGTACCAAACGACCCCTGAGTACTTTATTTTGGCCTTCTTTGCAGGACCAACTACTTGTAGCAGGATACCCTTAGGATTGCTTTTCAGAATTTGCTGCTTGAATAAAATGATGAATTTTTGAAAGGTTCAGAAAGGGTTTTGAGGCTCCTTGTTCAGGTTGAGAGAAAATGTCAAGTGATCTCACATTAGCGTGACAATTGGCCCCTTTACTTTTACAGAACTGCTTTACCACATCTCTGCCTTTATCTGAGTTTAATAATCTTGATCTTAACCTTTAACATGGCTATATCTGGATGCCATCTAACCCAGCCAAATTTATCCTCTTAACCTTTAACTTGGATTTTGTTTTCCCTCATCATGGGAAAGTTTGGGAAAATGAGTCAATATTAAATAAATATTTTTCATGACTATTTTGTCTCAATTAACAATTTAGAATTACAATATATCATTAAATGCATTTTTTTTATTTGATTTAATATGGGTATAATTGAAAATTTATACAAATCTTGTTTTCCATTCCTACTCAAAACAAACGTGGGAAAGGAAATAAAGTGGTATCTCCTAGTTACTTTCTCAGCATTACCAAAAGTAGGAAAGGAATCTTCTATTTCCCATTCTTTGAGAAATGACATGAGAAATAATTTCTCCTTAAATACGTTCCGTGAACCAAATGGGGAGGATGACTTAACTTTCCTCCGTACTTTCCCATATGCAAGACAACAATTTACCATACCTGAACTTACTAAACATGAGAATTTCTCATTTCCAAGTCTCCTTTCCCATGAACCAAACGGGCCTTAATGGAAAGTCATATCACATGTTTTCTTTTGATTGACTGGGTTCTTGGAGGTTCACGCAATTGATGAGAAAGGAATTGGTTTCTAACCACAGTGGATAAGGTGTACTAAGTTATGTGAGACTTTGGATCCTGTTTCTAGCTGGCACAAGAGTAGCTTTCATATTAATTTGGATGTGTTTCAACATATATAATTTGCCGATGGTCATAGATTAGCAGCCTAGTAAGCAGTAACAAGTGGACAAAACCTTCAAAATCTCGCTTTCCCTGCAAAATGATCAAAGAAACGTCACATTTCTATCCCACTATAAATTTTCAACGACCATACTAATTAATCACATACATACATATCTTATCCTATTTCCCTCTCTGATTTTTGTTACTACCATTTTGCTGCCTCATCCATCCATTTCTACTTTGCTGTTCGAATGGCCATTTTCTCAGGTTTTCTCAATTGCTTCTTTCCTTGCTCATCGCCATAGCAGGCAGTGGCGGAGCCACTCCTAGACCTAGAGTGGCTTTGGCCCCCTCATTTTTTTATCACTCATCTATTATATTATATATAATATATAGAATTTGTAATAAACAACTTAGAATTTAAGTTAAAATTTTCTCTAAAACAAATTAGACATGACTCAATTAGAAATATTTAGCTCTAAACATGTAAGTATTAAATACTTAGGTGTTTTATATACTTGTATTTTCTACTTCTACCCCCCACTTTTACAATTCTAGCTCCACCTCTAGCAGCGAGTCTTTGATGATGTAGTAGGAGGCAGCTCCAACAAAGAGCCTTCTTCAAAGAACTCCAAAAAAGGCAAATTAAAATCATCATCGTCGTCGTCATCAGGAGCTCCCATAGTGGTTTCTTACTTCCCCCACAATTCATCTCTCTCTCTCTCTCTCTCTTGTAAATTGCAATTAATTGTATCACTACAAGCAAGAAATTTGAGATAATTAATTTAACGAAACCGATCGAAGAAGGCTACTCTTGCTTGTGTCAAGAAGCCACTAAGAAGCCTGTGGCTCACTGAAGCTAAGAAAGGAATGATGATTAATTCACAAAATATATAACAAGTGCATGGAAGGAAATAGAAGTGGGATGATGATTTGCAGCTGGAATATTCATTTGAATCTGTCTGCTGTTCTTGGGTGGTTCTGTTCTTTGTTTTGTATTGTTTATTTGATTCTGGGCTTGATTTGATGTAATATATTTCAAATTATTAGCGTGATTTTTCAGTTCCTCTTTGGAGAAGTATAATATTTATAATTCATCTCACTCGTGCTGCTTGTTAACTGAGTGGATTATTAATTTCTTCCTTGGTCCACAAGCTCATCTCTCATTAATTACCTTTGAACTCTGTGTTTCTCGTCATTTGAAACATCATGGTCGAATAGACACATGCATGCATATATGCTTTAGTAACCAGTCCCCCTTCTTGCTCTGCAAGCAATTGGTGGCCTAAATATGTTGACATTTTATAATCTCATCTTTATATCACCACATGTGGTAGCTGGCTACCTAGCTAGGCATCTCTTGACCATTGACCTCAATTTTCTCATCTTCATCACTCTCTCCGTTGTCGAGAGAGGCCACCCACTAATAGAGCAGAGGTGAACCACGTGGCATTTAAAAATCATAGTTGAATGAAATCATGACATTTGATTCTTGGAAAATTCTACAGTGTCGTCAACTTGGAAGTGCATTCTTCCTTGCTCTGCAAGCTTCTTATCTCCCACAACAACACACATATTGGTGTATTAAAAATAAGATTCTACACTTCATTTCATTGCGTGGGCTCCATATATATATATATATATATATAATTAGTCCTCTCAAACGGCAGCTGATAGAGCCAATTTTTCAGGATTTTCTTTTGACTGAGTCACAGAAGTTCGATGTGGCTTCCTGGAAGTTCACAGAAACAATAATTGAAAAGTAAACATCCACGTTTTTTTTTCCTTTTCAGCATTAGAGAAGGTTACATGAATAATAAGAATATCCATTATATTAAATTTTACTTTAGACAACACCACATAGACATCGACAATATTAAAAACTAATGTTATTAATATATTAGACATCAATTTTATGAATAACAAGACTAGGTTTTATAAAGGGACCACACATATTTGGCTTTCTATGACGTTGCCTTTGATGTCACTTTAGCATAATTTATTATACCCACCGAACCGATGCCTAAAATGCTTTTTAGTTTTTTATTTTATTTTTATTTTTAAAAAAAAGTGGAACATTAGGTACTGATGCCTAAACTTGGTCAACACTCCATAAAATAATTTTCACATTCCCTTTCAAAATTTTCATACTCCTTCTCAAACAATTTCTATAAACTCTTTAAGAGTTTGGTGTAATTTGTTTTTTATTTAGATTTTTTTTTGTTTTTTTATAGCTTTTGGTTTTCAATATGGATTTGCCGTTTCTGCTGTTGCACGATGAATTTATATTGTAGGTCTGAGTATATATGCTTCTGGTTGCTGGATCGGGTTATTTGAGTTGTGTGTGATTCTCTCTATATCAATTTAACATGTTGCTGTGTTTAGTCACTAGATAAAATTTACCAATATTCAGCACATAGTTGCTTTGTACTTTGGTTTGCTAATCAATAATATACTTTCGCTTATTTTAAAAAAAAAAAATTAACCGTATATAGTCTTAATATTGTTGAAAATAATCCCAAGTTGAAGTTTTAGGTTTTAAAAAAAAAAAAATAATAATAATATAGTATAAGTGAAATTTTAGTGAAATTTCATGGCGTTAACTTTGAGGGGTACTGACTTATCTCTAACTTTGAATCATGTTTAATAGTTGGCAGAAGAGTAATTTTTTTTTAATTCTATGTCGTCATAGTTGTTAATTTAATGACTTTGAATCACATTTTCCAACATAGTTTGTCGCCATAGATTGTTTTGTCTGGTTAAAGCAGCTCAGAGCATCCACAATCATGTTCTCTATTTTTTTGGTTAAATTTTAGCTAAAAACATATAAAAGTTATTTCAGAAGCTCTCTTTAAAATTTAGACTCTAATCATGCTTTCTAGTTTAGAGAGTCATAAATACTATAAACTTTTTTTAATTGGTCAATCTCTATTAAAAAAATAGTTAGCATTAATTAAAGGTTTAAAATATTTATTAAATAAAACAGCATTAAATTATAGAGAGCCACTAGGAGTTTTTTTCTCTCTCCTCAGATATAGGAGCTCCTAGAGGTCTCCTTATTTTAGGAGGTGGATACAGAGCATGGTTGGAGTTGTATTTTTTCAATTCCCATCTAAAATTTGTCTAAAAAAGTGGTTTAGGGAGCCCATTGTGGATGCTCTTAGTGTCGACAGAACCTTCAAATCCTTCTTGCCCTGCAAGTTAATCAAGAAACGTCACATTTGTATCCATCCTATCTCACTATAAATACTCAACGACCATGCTAGCCTTCCCCTTAATCTTATAGCAAACTCTTATCTTTGTTGGCCAGCCATCCATTTCTTTGTTGTAAGAAAGTAGCCTCAGCTACCAGCACAAGCCTAGCTCTCGTCTCTCTTTGCTATTCATTCACCCTTTTAATAAAAAAGAATGGCCATTTTCTCAGGTTTTCTCAATTGCTTCTTTCCTTGCTCATCGTCACATCAGGTCTCTGATGATGCGGGAGGCAGCTGCAACAAAGAGCCTTCTTCAAAGGACTCCAAAAAAGGCAAATCAAAATCATCCTCATCATCATCATCGGGAGCTCCCATAGTGGTTTCTTACTTTCCCCAAAATTCATATCTCTCTCGGTTGTAATTAATTGCGTCACTAAATAATGAACCAGAGATCGATCGATGAAGGCTACGTACCCGCTTTCTCTGAAACGTACTCTCTGATATAATCTGAGAAGCTGGCCTGCAAGACACTCATGAGTTGCATGAAGCTTCTGTCTCATTGACGCTAAGAAAGGGATGAAGATTCGCAAAACAATTAGTGCATGGAAATAGCAGTTGTTATATATATATATATATATATATATATATATATATATATATATGTGATTTGAAGCTGGAATTGGGCGGAGTTTGATGATTTTAACATCTTCATTTTGTATTGTTTAGATTCTAGTTTGATGTTTGTGTTAGAATATATCTCAAATTCTTAGCGTGATTTTTCAGTTTCCTCTTTGTTCAAGAATGATAATAAGAAAATGTGAAGTTGAATAAGGATCCTTACGGATTGTTTAATTAGAATGTTATAAATTTTTAGTTTAACACATCAATAATTTGTCGGCAAGTTTTTTTTTCTCGAGTTAATTTTGAGGAAAAGAACACGAACATGGATGGATGGATGCAGTGGCGGATCCAAGATTTTAATTCCTATGGGTCAACGTGTAAAAGTTATCAAATTTTTTTCAACGAGAACTATTAGAAATAATATGAGTTTAATATGAGAACTATTAGAAAATCATATAAACAATAGAATTAATTCTAATATGAGATTATTTTTTTTTTGTGTGGTCGGAATTCCAATATGAGATTACATTGCGCATATTGACTCTATCTTTGCTTCTCTCAAAGAAAAAAAAAACCAAAACATGCTACTTTTATAAATTCTAGAAAGAAAAATTAATTTTTTTATAGGGTTATTTTTAAAACTAATTTAATTGAAAAGGATTTTACAGAAAGAAGAAAGAAAAAGAAAATTTTTCCTTAATTATAATCCACATGAACAAAATACTAAAAGAATAAAAAAGAATTCATCAGAAGGAATAATAATCATTAAAGTTTGATAGGGAGTGGGAAATGTGAACTAATTTGGGAATGAAGGGGTTGGGTGGGTGTGGCCTTGGATATGTGGGGTTGGGGGGGACCTTGTGTGCGGCAGCTGTGCTTTGACTTTGCAGACTTTCATTGAGCAGAATTACTTATGGGAAGAAGTAATTATTATTTGATTTTCTATATAATTATTTTAAAAGTAATTTTAAGTAATTATGGAGAAGTACTCTATAAAATTACTTAAAACAACTTAAATAAATTATTAGTCTATTTAAAATCACTTCCAAACGAACTCTAAGTTTAATTTTCAAATAAAACTTAATTAAACTTTAATCACATCTCTAATCTAATGGTCTCACATCAGTTCAGTATCATGCAGGCATCTTATGCATGGTGTAAACAGTTAAATAAGTGCCTTTCTTCTTCCTTGGTCTGCATGCAAGCTCATCTCTCATTAATTACCTTCTGAACCCAGAATATCATCATGTCACCGAGAGAGCCTTGTTGGAATTCACATCTTTATCCCTTCCTATATAATCTGTCGCTCTCAACTGTCAAGTACTTGTCAAAGTGGACAGAACCTGAATTCATATATCTTGCCCTGCAGGTCAATCAACAAAGTCACGCATTTACTATCACACTATTCAATTATCTCAAACATTTTGTTATTGGCTGTCCATTTCTACTTTGCTAAGCAACTAAAGAAACCGCGTTTCTAGCCGACGAAGGTTGGTTGAGTTGGTAAGGATTGTTCTCTTCGCTATTAAGGTTCAAGTTCGAGTCTAGCTACCGACAATTCCTCTTGGTAGGTAATTTATAAAAACCAAAAAAGAGGCTAAGACCCCAAGTCTTCAAAGAGACTTTGATATGCCCTGACCTTGAGATGTGATAGCCTTCCCTACCTCTAAATTTTTTGTTATTGACATATGTTTAGAAGAGTTTTTAGTATTGTCAATTAATTAGTGTTTAAATTCGCCCCTACACTTTATTAACCGATCCCTCTGCTCTTCTTGGTCTGCAAGCTAATATTGATGCCTAAATATATATTTACATTTTATGATCTCATCTCATGTCACCACATGTAGCTAACTAGGCATCTCTCTTGACCTCAATTTTCTCATCTTCATCACTTTCTCCGTTGTACAGAGAAACATATGGCCACGTACCCCACTAATCAAGTAGATGTGAAAGCAAGTGGCACTTAAAAATCGTACTTGAATTAATGGACCTGAAAGTGCCACATTTTATTGTTAAAATATATGTGTCGTAAATTAATATTAGACGAAGTCTAGTTTAATAGAAAATAATTTTAATTTGCAAATTTGGTAGTGTGTGATAAAACTTTCTTTCAAAATCATTTTCTATTAAATAGATATTTTAGACCTGAAAGCGTTATATTTGTTTGTTAAAATATCTATTTAAGAGAAAATGATTTTGATTTGCAGACTTGGCAGTGTGTGATAAAATTCCCTCTTATTTCTTACTTTGATAGGAAAAAATAAGAAAATAAAAAAGGCCCACAAACCTGAAACGTCGGCTGAGAGAGCCTTCTTGGAAATTCATAGAGTTTTCTTTAAATATTAGCAGGTCCTGGTCTAGAACTTTCGTTACTGCTTCTCGAATTAATTATTTTTAGAATTAAGAAACACAAAAATATGTCTATTGATTTAGTCAAGGTTAACAAATAAAATAAGCTACACACAATTAGTTGCTTTACTGTTAACTTTGAGATTTTTCAACATGCCTTTGTTAATTATGATATCTGGTCAAAGAGGCCACGTCTATTATATGAAAGTGCACAGAACCATCGATATGTCAGATGATGTCGTCAAATGTTGCTTGGCGTCCAAGTTAATGGACAGAGTGTCATTTCTATCTCATTATAAATATATTGGACAACATAGCAACTCACATATCCATTTCTGCTTTGCTCCGCTCAAGTCTAAACAAACCACACAAAATCATTTTCCACAACCCTTTATACTTACAAACAAATGGCTATCTTCTCACCCATTCTCAATTGCTTCATGCCGTTGTCAAACTCACAGGTCTCAAATGATGCAGGAGGGCCTAAGGGTTGTGCAAAAGCTCCTTCTTCAAAGGAATCCAAGAAAAGCAAATCAAAATCATCGTCGTCTTCATCGAGAGCTCCCATTATAGTTTCTTACTTCCCCCATAATTCCTATTGCTCTCGCTTGTGATTGTTTTGCTCAATGCATGCAAGTCTGAATATGGTTGCTTCAACACTTTGTATAGCTGAGGAGCTGGCCTGGATATACACAGAAGCCAATTGGGTTATATAGTTGATATTTCTTTTCTTTCCATTCTTCAAATTCTGGGTTTTGGTGTTGATAATTTGATTCTGGGTTTTGAATGAGTAGTTTCCTTTTAGTAACTGCGAGCGACAATTCGAACTTAGAACCTCTTATAAAAAGAGAAGCATAAATAAACTAGAAAAGAAACTAGTTAATTTTGAACCACTACTTTCAATTGTTTTAAACACAAACCAAGCAACTTGAACAAGCAAAAATCAACTAAATAACTAACTGGAAATAAAGATTTCGTTGATAGAATGAGAACAGCATCCAACCATTTCTAGCAGAAGGCAGTCACGCTGCTACATCTACTTCTAAATAATAAATCTTATGCAGAACCGTGAGACATGTTCTTCAGGATCTAGTTGTAAGGAAACCAAAGTATATCTTTCATCATATACCCGAGGATCATAAGTTCTGTTTTCCTTTTTTCTTTTTTTTGTAAATTTGGGCGAATTCGTATTTTTGCTTTACTTTTCTGCTTTCAGCTGCAAGCTTAGTGTAAACCTTTTTCACATGGTGACTATGTTGAAGGATAAATCTCTCTCTCTCTCTCTCTCTCTCTCTCTCAATCAACTTGGTGTATCATAGGAATCAATTTCCAAGGGAGATGTCAAATACAAAATGTTAAATTTGAATGTGATGGTTATATGGCAATTTGACACTTGGTAAAAAAATGAACTAACACTTGAAATGTCAAACATCATATTATTTTATTATATTTTAAAAAGAAATGATGGTATAAACAGGGTTCATATGTTGCCTAAAGTTTTAAAATAAAGTAAATGATAGAGGGGTCCATGATTAAAAAAATATTAAAGTAATATTTGACATCCAACTTTTGGATATGTTACTTTTGACATATCTTTTCCGGCCTTATTCAAATCCACGTAGGATTTGACTATTAGATTGGAGTAACTTTAACCTTTATTTTTTGTTATTTCATATCCACGTGGTAATTTGAGAACTCACTTGGAGATGCTTTAAGTAAGGCATATAGCCTATTTGTTGTTGATTATGCTTACTCTAGCGAATCAAAGGACTAATGGTATGTAATCCGTAAGTGAAAGAGTATGAATTGAATTAAGAAGGAGTTTGATTATTAAGGATAGATAGTTTTTTCTTTCCTTATAAAAGCTATTCCAAATAGGAAAGAGAGATTCAAACTCTTATTTTGGGTGTGGGGAAACTATTCTTAGTCAAACCCAAAAAAAGGAAAAAAGAGGCACGAGAAGCTGGTATGTAGGAACCACACCATTTTAAAATATAACAAAAGGACATGGTCAAATAGACACCTAGGCTATATACTTTATTAAATGGTTCCTGCAAGCTAATGTTGGCGACGAATATATATAAACTTTTATGATCTCATCTCATGTTATCACAGGTAGCTACCTAGGCATCTCTTGACCTGAATTTTCTCATCTCCATCACTTTCTCAGTTGTCTGGAGAAACACAAATCAAGTCTTGATCGGGCTATATATAGTGTTAATTAGGGGTGGTATCGGAACAGGAAAACAAAAACACCGAACAGGACCGGTGAAAAAAAAAATATAAAAAAAGTCAACAAACCAAACCAGAATCGGACCGAATCGGTTCCAGTTTTACACCGTACCGCACCGCACTGGATCGAACCGGACCGGTTATATTTTTATATTTTATTTTATTACAAATTTTTAAAATCCAATACTATTTTTTAAAATTAAAAATTACTATTTTTTCCAAGTTCAACTTCAAAAAAATTCTTATTGTATGAATTGGATCATTTGTTAATTTTCGAGCCAAAAAATGACTTATTTATTATAATTTTTTATAAAAAATAATAAATTAATAATCCGGTTCAAAACCGGAACCAATCAGAAAGGAACTTGCCGGTTTTTTAAAACAAATTTGCCCAAATCGGACCGGTTAAATAGTACCGATTTCGGTTCTAGTTTGAGGTGAGAACTGGACCGAACCGAACCGCGCCCACCCCTAGTGTTAATTATTTCTTGCTCGAAAAGAGGAAAAAAAAAATCGAAAAGGAGTACAAGTAGGAAAATTAAGTATAAAGAAACGCAAAGGACCCATAGTGTAGTGATTTAGAGCAATTGCTCTCCATAGGAAAGGTTTGAGATTCGAGTCCTAGTATCTGTATAGTGTATGTGAGTTTAGTATACTATCACCCATCTCAATATGAAAGGTCCTAAAAAAATTATAAAGAAAAAGAAATAAACGAATAAAATTGATTAAAAAAATATTATTTTAAAAAAAAAACAGAGTGTAAGTAAATAAAAGGAGAGTGAAAAAATTAACTCCCTATTTTAATAGTATTTTTGTTGGGTTGACGTATATGGTCAAACTCCGAATTTTAGAAATAGTTTAAGGGTGTAAGGGTAACTCCCATGGGTTGTTTCTCCAACGATTAGAATACCCCTTTCCAACACAAGAGTCTAATTTTATGATGATATTGTGTGGGGCCCTACTTGTGTTTCCATTCTCATATGGTTAATGAACACATGAGTAATCCGTAATCGGAATTCAACTCTTTATTTTAATTTCGATTCCAGATAAATAAGCATGTCATAAAGGTGAACGTTATTTACGGGGTTCAGGAGTAATCAGTAATCGGAATTCAATCCTTAAGAATAATAAAATGTCATAAACTATAACTCCAATTAACTAGAACCCTATTCTTAAGTATTGTCAAGGTTTAGTAGGTCAATTACTTGTTTGATAAACTGCTTCTCAACCTTATTAAACAAGAACCTTATTCAAGAAAATAATAAAAAAGCCATGCTAATTGTGTGGTCAAAACTAATACTGCATGCGGGCATGTCTTCCTTCCTGTCTCTCTACAGTCGGGTTTAAATTGATTGATTTCGTCCAAATGATGAAAAGAAAATTAGAGGACTGACTGACATAAGACTTTAGACTGGGCCAACCAACGTGATAGTGATTAATTAGGTGCATGTATTGTCTTCCCTTGGATCGCAAGCTTTCTCGCCATGTCACTTTCTCTCCCGTTGGCTTTACAATTTCACTCATGTTTTTTCTTTTCACCAAAAGAATAGGAAAGAGCACTAACCATGCCGATGTCTCTTTAAAAAAATCAATATATGCTTTAGCTGATAGCTGGGTAATCTCTGCTTTATGGAAACAAAACGTGGCATGATGAAAGTTACAAAGGAGTCAAAGCAGCCACAATACCAAGAAAATGGACACAACCATCTGATGACTTGCTTGATTACTTGTCCTCCAAGTTCGATGTAGTCAACAAAATCCCACTATAAAAATGAAGTACCGTCTTAACTTGATTCTCATCAAACACACAGTTATCTCATCTTTAATCTTTGGCCCTCTACAAAACTCTCTCAGCTTTATTTTCCTCTGCTGAAAGACTACCTGAGGAACTGTTTTTTCAAATACAAGAGAAAGGCAAATTTTGAATAGGCTGATTAATGGCTTTTTTCTCAGCTTTTTGGAATTGCTTCATGCCCTCGTTGTCATCACAACGGGTTTCCGATGATGCTGGAGGCTCTTCTGGAGTGAAAGCGTCAAAGGAATCGAAATGCAAATCAAAGTCTTCATCAGAAGCTCCATTAGTAGTCTCTTACTTCCCCAGTAACTCTTTTCTCTCCCGCTTGTGATCGTATATATTGGTTGGTTGTTTTATATCTCTCTCGCTTGTGATCAAAATCATGATCAGAAGAAGCTCCATGAGTGCAGAACGTTGGCAATTATAGCGACCAAGAATAGAAAGGATGACTGAAAAATTTCTGGCGTGGAAACAGGTGGAACCACACTTCTTCATGTAAAAAACTTCAAGACTTGTGTAATTGTGAGGAAAATATTGAAAAATTTATATTGTTGGCACCCATTGATTAATATGTTTGCTCTCCTTTTCAAGAAATGAAAGCTAGCTCTGTGACTGACTGAAAATAATGATCATATCGCTTCATTGTAGATGCTCCATACTAATACATATATATCCAAGGATCACAAGTTTTTTTGTTTTTTTGTTTTTTGTAAATTTCGGGATTTCGTATTTTTGTTTTACTTTCTATTCTCAGCTAGGGTTTTGAGCTCACCTATAAAAGCTAGTTTCCAAGCTTGTAGACATTCTTTAGGTGTTGAATAAACTTGAATTGTAGACACTATTCTTACCAACAACAGAAAGAAAAAAAGAAAAAAAAGAGAGGCTGGTAGGACCATACCATTTGAAATTATACAAAGGGCATGGTCGAATAGACATGTTTAGGGCCCGTTCGGTAATGTTTTTAGAGCCATTTTTTTGTTTTCATTTCCTGATTTTTGGCAAATACACGTTTGGTGGCTCAATTTCATTTTCCCTCACAAAATGTTTTCTGAAAACAAGTCTAACTTTAGACACAGTGGATGAAATCATTTTAAGAGAGACAAGTTTGGCAATCTTAGTTACTTCACTAAGCAAATGATCAACTTGATCTTGCAAAGATCTGGGATTTCTTCTAGACATGGAAGACAATTTTTTGATCTGATCTCTTTTGTACATGACAGACTGGTCGAATATGACCAGTCAAACCACACTTTGTAACAAGTTGGAACAAACTTTGGTTTCTTGACAACATGCTGTATATCAAGAGGTGCAATAACTTGAGTTGTAGACTTGACAAACTTAGTGGTAGAGCTAGACGCAATAGAATCAAAATGATTATATCCAAAACCACCTTTGTCTCCATGAAGTTTTCCCATATTCAACATTTTGTCAATTTTTGAGGCACCAATGGTCAAAGATATAACCTTATTTTTTGCCTCATTCAATTCACTTAGGTGCTATTTGTTTGAATTCTGGAAACCAATGTTGCTCTCCTTGAGCACATTTACTTGACTTTCAAGATTTCTCCTAATTGACACAAGCTCAGCAATTTCATTTTCTAGGGACTCAAATTTGTCACTCACACTACAAAAAAAGAGGCTAGATGCGACGCTAGAAACCCGTCGTGAAAGATCAAGCATACGTCGCAAATGCCTTTTTACGACGGTCTTGCGACGCTTGTTCACGCGTCGCAACCAACTGGTGTCGCAAAAGGTTCTAATGCTTATTACGACGGTTTTACCCGTCGTGAAAACCAATTACAACGGCAGGCATAGTGTCGCAACCGTTTCTTCGTCGGATTTAAAAACAATTGTTACGACACTTTGAACCCGTCGTAAATAGTAATAACGACGGCTATTGAATGTCGTAAATACAAATACATATCCAACAAAAACTAAATTTACGTCATTTGTTTTTTATATTCACAATAAGAGTAAGACACTCACCAAAACTAAAAAAACATAGTGTATTATGATATATTCAAGTATTTTTAGTAATTACTAACATTAATATAATAAAAAAACCATTCATGTATCACTGTTATATTTGATATATTAACTAAATGTAAGTAACAATCGCGGAAAGAATAATTTAAAGTCAAAGGGCGAACAACATTGTCTCTAAAGTGAATAAACACATTTTTGGTTTCAAAAGTCCAAACAAAGTTCACAAGATTATACTAAGAGAATTATGATTGTCTTTGATCCTTCACCCGAACCTGAAAAAAGAAATTTAAAAACTATTAATAAATTATTTTTAAAAAATTACAATTTTTCTTGAGTCATAAATATTTGTGAACACACCTTTAATGAAAACAATTGCTTCATGCTTTTATGCTTCTGGGTCAAATTGATGCTGTTGTTCACTACTCACACTAAGTCTTCGTTGGTGCAGGCTTGATGCATCTGGAATCTGTAACTCACCAATATATATACACACAAAAAGTTAGATGGAAATCAATATTAATTAACTCTTCACTATAATTTATTCTTTATAATAAAGTAAAAAGAGATCAAAGTTACACTAAAACATATTATACCTGTTCACTTCCACTTTCAGTTGGGTTAGCTTGGAAACCAACATGAGCTTTCATGAGATGGATTTGCGAACTCAGATCCTCATACTTGGATTGGAGATCTCCAAGTTTAGATTCATAATGAGATTTAAGATCATCTATTTGGGATTGGTATTGTCTCTCTAGCTCCTCTCGTATGCTATTCTCATTAATATCAGGAACTCTTGAACTTTGACCAAACACTTGAGATGGAGTAATACCTGTCCCATACATACGAACACGTCCATGTCCATCAGGTCCCATAACTTTAGAAAACACCTCTTCTCTATAATCCTCGTCTTGTTCATGCTCCTCCCTTTCTTCCAAGTATTGATTGAATTGATTCTATAAAATCATAATGCAATATTGAACTTAGTCAAGAGATACAACATATGCACAACCCGACATATTCGTTTTTTCTTCTTTTTTGGGTCAATATTCCACATATACTTTTAGAAGAAAAAAAACTACATCATACTTACAATAATATTTGCACTCTCATAGTCAAAAACTTCCTCATCGTCATTCTTTTTTTTCTTTTTTCGCGTCTGCATAAACAAGCTCAACCGATCTGTTTTCTCTCCTTTCTCTTCCATCTTAATAACAAAGGAAATTTAACCATGTTAGTAATAAAAAATTTCTTTATAATAATGTTGTCAAGTTTGGCCATAGATTTTTTCCTAAATAACTAGATTATACTCACAAATGAATGAATAATGAATTTAAAATCTGGAATCACTGCTAAAAAATAAAAAATAAAAAATTCATATTAGTACTCTTACCTGATTTTTCACTTGAGCAAAAGAAGTACGACCGGTCCTATGAGGGGCACTTCCTAGTGCACGATTAGCCTTATTTGCTTCAGAACATTCCTACAATATGCTTAATTCGGTCAACATTCATTACTACTATTAACTCAGTAATTGTATCTTATGTCTATGTACCTTAACATCAGGCAGACCCCAATACTTTACAAGTATCTTCCATTGGTCTGTAGGGACTTGAGGAGGAGTGATGGCTAAACGCTCTTCATTGGTCTCATATTTGTCATACCATTCTTTCTTAAGCCGACATTTCCAATCTCTCCATCTGTTACCAACAATCTTTAAGCAATGGGGTCTATATGCGTCAGGGACATCCGTGTTATCCTACAATTAATAGATAGCAATCATTAAAAATACTAGCATTTAACCAAAAAAATAATACTAGCATGTTTGAAATTAGTGTTTTGTTGTTTACCTGCACATCTTTCCAAATGTCATCTAATATATGATCAGGCATACCACTCCATGAAACTTTTGTCAAAGGGACCTTTCGGGCATTTCGTGCTATAACTCCCAGTTGTGTACTAAATTTTTGTGCATTTTCTTTTATTGGCTTCCATTTCCATTTAGTATCAAAATCAATGTGCAATTTTGTTCCAGTCCCCCATTCAGCAATAGAACAAGCAGCACCCCGACCGTTCATGGTAGGCTCAATTTCACCTAGAGTAAAACATTCAATATGATTTTAATGATGAAATAAATCACCAAATAAAGAAAAAAACAGTGGATATTTGGCCCTAATAACCTGTTTCATCTGATGGCGTTATCAAAGGCTCGTCCTCATGACTAGGAGTAGACAAATTGGGGTGACATTGTTGTGTCTCTTGAGACTGTGTCAGTCTCACAGTTGATGCTTGTTGTTGAGATTGAACAGACATAGATGGTGCTTGTCGTTGAGATTGATTCGATGTGGTAGGTTGAGGCCGCCTAGATGCAACAAGTTGAGGCTGACTCGAAATTGATCCATGTAGTTGAGATGATCGTGCTTGTGACCTACTCTTTTTAGCTCTCACAGGAGATGCGGGAATCAATTCCTCCATTGATTGTTCTCTTAGTCTCTTGGGGGCCATAATCTGTTGCAATAAGAGAAAAAAAAAAATTAATATACATAATGATTCCTCTTAAAAGAATTGACATGTATAACCAATTACCTGTTTAGAAAAAAAAAAAAAAAAAACCAATTACCTGTAAAAGCTAGCACACTTCATATGTAGTTTGCTGTTCTTACATTTTAAATATATATATTTATACATATAGATGAGCTAGCATTATATAGAAGAGTAACTACTAGAATTATTGATGAATAATGTATTATAATAATTAGAAAAATTTAGCAATAAACAATGTCAATAAACTATTTGAAGAAAGGCATTGATAAGCATTTTCAGTCACATTCTTCCATCTCAGCTTCTTCTATCTGAACATTCGTGTCTACTGTCGTTCCATCTACTCCTTCCCTCACCCAACCAACATCTTCATCATTCAAATAAATAGTTTCGTCCAATTGCTGGGGTGCATATAACTCAACTTGAGGCACCATCGCCGGACTGTGATAAGAATCTTTTGAATACATATCAAATAGATCTCTAACAGTCATATTAAGAACAACATGCCAATTTGGATCCACTGGGTCCTGTACATAACAAACTTGCTTTGCCTGTTGTGCTAAGATGAAAGGCTCATCCCCTATTGCATTATCTCTGTATAACAAATGATTAAAATTCACTAACGTGAATTTAAACTCATCTTCTTTCACTCCACCAAGACCATTAACCCAATCACACTTGAACAAAACAAATTTCATGGCATTGGTATATCGAATCTCAACCACATCTGTCAACACACCATAAAAGATGACATCACCTAAGCGAGGATTATTGTCCCTAGCACTTGCATAACTCATAGTGTCTGCTTTCAAAACAACCCCAGAATTTTGAGTGGTTCTATTTTTTTCACTTTCTTTCGTACGAAATTTGGAGCCATTGATTACATATCCCTTGAATCTTCGTGCAAATTGATCTGGACCATTAGCCAAATTGATAATTTCTTCAGAGAATACAGCATTGGTGGTTTGCATTTGTGTCTGAACCTATATAATATCATTATAAGAAGTCAAATGGGAAACAACTGTGATTTAATGTATCTATATATAAACTATATACAAATGTAATAATTTAAAATACTCACATAAGTTTTAAACCATATGTGAAAGGTCTCATTGTGGACTTTTCTAATATAATGATTTGCTCTTCGAGGCATTTCCCGCGCAAGTATTTCAAGGTGTTGGCTGTGTACATGAAAGTTTTTATTTTAAAAGTGAATTAAGAAGAATTCAAGATAAGAAAAATAAATATACTTTGACTTACTTCTGAAATGGTGTGACGACATCTGTGTTGACTAGCACATACCTATGTGCTTGTGTCCATGTAATATCATCAAGCCGTATTTTAACTCCTTTAGTTATAGGACGACCAAAGTCACTACCACCATCATCATTACGAGCTGGTCTATGAAGTTTCGTTTCCACTTCATTTAAGTACAGTGCGCAAAAATTCATGCATTCTTCCATCAAGTACCCTTTAGCAATTGAGGCCTCAGGACGCGCACGATTACGCACATAACGTTTAAGTGTTAATAGATACCTATAAGAAAAATAATTAATTTCAAATTTAATTTAAATAATTAAAAAGTACAGCTGCATGTTTACATACCTCTCGATAGGATACATCCATCGAAATTGGACGGCGCCAGCAATCAATGCTTCCTCGGCAAGATGAACAGGCAAATGCTCCATTACACCGAAGAAGGACATTGGAAAGATCTTCTCCATTCGGCAAAGTGTATGCACAATTCGATCTTGAATTTTTTCCAAATCAGATGGTAAGTTCACTTTTGAGCAAAGTTGCCTAAAGAAATTGGTGAACTCGATTAATGCTTCAACAACATGCTTTGGCAAAGCTCTACGTGCTGCTATAGGAAGTAATTGCTGCATTAGTATATGATGATCGTGGCTCTTAAGACCGAAAATAGTACGTTCCTTTAGCTGTACACGTCGAGAAATATTGGAAGAATAACCATCTGGTACCTTTACTTCCTTCAATACTTTTAGGAACACATCTTTATTTTCCCTATTCATAGTAAAACATGCAGGAGGTAAGTATGCCTTATTAGAACCACGTTCTTGTGGGTGCAATGGTTGCCTTATTCCCCATTCTTGTAAATCACGTCTAGCTTGTAAGTTATCCTTGGTTTTTTTAGCAACACCCAACACTGTCCATAGTATATTTTCAGAACAATTCTTCTCAATGTGCATGACATCGAGATTATGACGAATCAAATTATGGTCCCAATACGGTAACTCGAAAAAAATACTTCTTTTCTTCCAGTAGGATTCATTATTATTCTTCTCAACTTCATGTCTTTTCCTTTTTCTGATGTCTTCTTTCTTATACTCAGTCAGTACTCCTTGCAATTGTCTTTTAACATCAGACCCAGAAAGTTTCAATGGTGCATGTCCCCATTCTCGTGTGCCATCAAAGGACACTCTATCTTTTCGAAACCTATGACTTGTAGATAAAAATCGTCGGTGACCCATGTAACAATACTTTCTTCCATTAGTCAACCAAACAGATCTAGTGTCCTTATTGCAACAAGGACATGCTTTCGCACCTTTAGTGCTCCAACCCGACAAATTCGCATATGCTGGAAAGTCACTGATTGTCCAGAGTAATGCAGCACGTAGTTTAAACATCTGATTCTTGGAAGCATCATAAGTATCTACACCTTCATGCCATAATTCCTTTAACTCATCAATCATTGGTTGCATATATACATCAATCTTATTACCAGGTGCATTCGGGCCATCTATAAGCACAGACAAAATATAGAAAGGTTGCTTCATGCTCATCCATGGTGGTAAATTATAAGGCATGAGAATAACAGGCCATGTACTATGAGGTATGCCCATTGTTCTAAATGGACTGAAACCATCTGATGATAAACCAAGCCTAACATTACGAACTTCACTAGAAAAATCTGGATTCTTTGCATCAAATTCTTTCCATGCAGGTGAGTCAGCAGGGTGTCTTAGCACACCATCATCAGTACGCTCTTCTGCATGCCATCTCATATGCGAAGCAGTTTTTGATGACATAAAAAGTCTTTGCAATCTTGGCTTCAATGGAAAGTATCTTACTTGTTTTGCAGGTATTTTTCTATTCCCATTCACAACATTTGTAGGCTGCCCATCAACTTTTTTATATCTAGATTCGTGACAAATAGCACATGATTCAAGTTTCTCATCCTCATTTCTAAATAACATACAATTATTGGGACATGCATCCCATGTATTGTATGTGAAAGCTAGGTCATCTGTTATCTTTCGAGCCTCGTTATATGAATCTGGTAGTTGTACTTCATTGGGGAAAGCTTCTTTCAGAAGAGTTAACAAAATTGTCACTGACTTGTCGGTCCATCCACAAAGTACTTTTGTATGTAGCAACCGAACAATAAATGATAATTTAGTGAAATTTTTACACCCCGGATACAAAGGACATTCTGCATCTTGTAGCAATTTGAAATAATTTGTAGTCTCATCATTTGGCCCCTCACCATATTCATTTTCTGTTGAGCCATCATTCCTCATACTAGAATCCAAATTTGGATGCTCAAATGCCTCATGTACCATTCCAATTATATCATCATCCACAACTGAAGCAGAACTATTCCCCATATATTTGTCAACATATAATGATTGGTGTCTCTGACCATGAGTCCAATTTTTGTACTTTGACCAAAACCCATCAACTATTATATGTGCTCTTGCTACCTCCCTTGTAACAAAGTAACGATTGTAACATTTTTTGCAGGGACAATAAATCCTTGTATCACCCATGCTGTTGTCAAATGCAAAATCTAAAAAACTTTCAAGCCCATTGAGATATTCATTCGATGACCTATCAGTTAAATCGATCCAACTCTTGTCCATACCTAGTTTCTATTCAAGAATAAAGAAACAAGAAGGCATACCCTTATAATTATCCAAATATTTATTTAATAAGACAGATGGTAGGTATTAAAATGAATCAAAAGAAGAAAAAGAAATCATACCGAATAACTAATAGCAGTCCTTGATTCAATCTTGTTATCAACAAACAATCCTACAATATGCAATATGCTTTTCAATAAAAAATTTGCATGCCCAGTATCCATTATTAGATAAAGCACATAAGTTCACATAATAAAAGAAAAACAATCTGACCTCCGAATATTTAAACAATTCTATGGGAAAAGCAGTCAATCTGCAATAAAAAATAAATAAATATTAGCAATAAAGTATAGATGAATTCCAAACATGCCAGGTAATTAGCAAAACACACACAGAGAGAGAGAGAGAGAGAGAGAGAGAGAGAGAGAGAGAGAGAGTGAATTACATGAGATTGGATTGATGGTGGCCTCCATGATCTCCGAGGGAGGAGTTGATTTAGGATTTAGGAGGAAGAAGGTGAGAGTGAGAGGGAGTCTTTAGGATTTAGGAGGAAGAAGGTGAGAGTGAGAGGGAGACGAAACGTGGGTTTTTTTTCATCTGAAAACTAGGCGCACTAATTGAAAATTTTTGGGACAGTTTTTGTGTGTCGTATCAAATATCCAAACCCGTCACTAAAATATTATATACGACACCTATTTCAAGCAGGTCGCATATAGGTCAATTATATGGGTATTTGCGACCTTTTCTCCGACGTTACTTATAATGGTGTCGCAAATACCTTCGCGCCATTACTCCGCGCGCTAAAGCTAAAGCAATTGCGAGGGCCGCATGCTCTGTCCCAAAAAACATGTCGCAAAAGGGGCAATTTCTTGTAGTGTCAACTTCTTTTTGGTTTCTTTTCAAGTGAGAACATCATGTTGGAGTTCATGGTTATTGGCCTCAAGTTTGAGATTTTCCTCTTTCAAGGAAAAAGTCTTTTTGAACAAGCGATCATATTTTCTTCCTAAGGACTCGTATGAATGGTCATTTAAATCAAAAGCAGATTCATCTGACAACAGTTGCACAGAGGCAACAAAGGCAATTTGTTGGTCATCATCATGGTCTAAAATATCGATGATATCGGAAATATCAGTAGTCCAAAAACATGGAAATTTCGATGGAAATATCGGGATATTATCGATATCGAGAAAAATTGAATAAAAACCACAGAAATTTTAAGAAAAACTTGGAAATTTTTATTGAAACTTTGGAGAATGTTTATTTAGTCAATTATCTATTAGTTTATCAAAAAAAAAGAAAGAAGGAAATGCATTACATGATGGATTTAACTGATTTAAGTTGATTATACAACGAGCTGGCAAACACTGTGAGTGTAGAAAATATGTAGTAATTAATGAAAAAAAGATTAAACACACCATAATCATTTTATATATAATGATTTACTACAATATTTTACACTTTATACATTGCATGGTAAGATACATGAGTGACTTAGTAACACATAGAGTTCCTATGAGGTTCAAATTTTTCACTATCTTCATCATCTCTATGTGTAGAGTAAGTGTATTGTGAAAAGTATTCATCAAATGATAAATTCCCAAAATAGTTTTGCATGTAATTGTTAACATACCACCTATATAAATATAAATATTTTAGCATATTATCACTAAAACATAAGTGATATATGGTGATTAAGGTGTTGGAGGAGTAAAATGGGAGGGGTTCAAATCCCCTTTGTGTTTTTTTTTCCACCCTTTTCCCCCTTTTTTTTTCTTTCTTCTTTTTCCTTTTTTTTTTCCTTTATTTAAGGACCTGCCCCGAATTTTCTCAAAATCCGAGACGAACCCTTTGGAATTCCTGACATCACCCCGATGCCAAGCCCACTTACTAAAGGCCGAGACTTCCTGCCGAAATTTCGGCAGAGTCTCCCCTATAAATTGGACATTTCCCAAAATTTCAACCTGCATAAAAACGCATTTAATATCACCAACGGGCAGCATGCACAATATAATCTCATGCAAATTCACATAAATGGCCTTCGACCTTCCAATAATTCTCAACAAACTACCAAACACGCTAATAAAACAATTCATGCCTTAAACAAGGCAAACACTAAATTCAAATATAAATTATGACTATTAAATTTCAACATGCAACACTTAACCCTTCACAATTCAATATATGAGGTTTTAGCCTCCTAACACAATCACATTTTCACCTAAATTTCAGGACCAACAACAAGGTCCGAATCAATCTCTCTAAAACAACGTGTCTAACATTTAGTCTGCGGCTGCGCCTAATAACCTTAGGCTGCCTACGTACCCTTCTTGAGGGATCAAGCCACACGTAGTTCTTCCCTAAAACTCAGTTCCACACATCGGTGATACCTTATTTCCTTTCTCTGCATTTCACATATTCTCCCCATACGCCGGTACAACCAACGCCACGTATGGGGCCTGTCAACACGCCGGATAACCTACGCCACGTGCGACCATGCCATACTATCATATCACATAACTCCCCATACGCCGGTACAACCAACGCCACGTATGGGGCCTGTCCCAACGCCACGTATGGGGCCTGTCCCAACGCCACGTATGGGGCCTGTCCCAACGCCGGATAACCTACGCCACGCGGGACCTCAACATCATATCACATAATCTCCCCGTACGCCGGTACAACCAACGCCACGTACGGGGCCTGTCTCAACGCCGGATAACCTACGCCACGTGAGACCTGAACATCATATTGCAAATCTCCCCATACGCCGGTACAACCAACGCCACGTATGGGGTCTGTCCCAACGCCGGATAACCTACGCCACGCGGGACCTAACTTTCACTTGGTGGTGCTTGCAGCGAATCCAAAATCTGGGGAGGTACCTAAAGTAGTGCGTATAGCACTCCAAACTGACATTCTAGACTCTGTTGTACCCTTGTACAACCATATATAATTATAGTTATATAAATTAATTTTAATATTGTGTAACCCTCCACAATAGTCTAGCTCCCGATAATCCTCCCCTCTTAGAAAGGTGAGATTACTCCGGGAGACTCACGGTCAACCAAGGGTCAAACTACTCTAACCCTGGTCAACCGGACCTGCAGAACCCACGACCTCCAATTTCCGATCCGAAAGTCTCTATGGGTTCTACAAGGTATAGGACACTTGTCCTGCAAGTTTGGTTCAGATCGGACGGTCGGATTGCTCACGATCGCACGATCTGACGGTTAATATAAAATATAAATTTAAAATTATTATTCGGAACATCCGGGGCTCCGATTCACGATCCGTGAATTCCTACACGATCCTAGAAATACCTAGATTAACATATATTAAATTTGGGACCATCCAACGGTCCCAACCTATCGAACCCGGATAACGCGCAATAGGCGAATATCCGTTCGATAGTCAAACGACGTCCGAATTGAGATCCGCGAAATCCTACGCACTCGTGACAACCTAAGGATCTCATCGGAACACATCGCTACTTTTTCTACAGTGCCCACGCGCCGCCGCACGCGCCGGCAGCGCGTGGGTGCCCAAAGCGATAATGCTTCGCCGGAAAATCTCAACATCTCGGCTCCAAACTCCTACCCTAGGTATAACACCCTATTTGGAGCCACTTTTGTTCTTGGACCTACCCCAAAAAGTGGCCGGAAATGGCCGATCACGGCGGCCGAAGTTTCAACCGATTTTCAATTCGAAAATCGAGTGATCTACGCTAAGAATCGATCTAATCCTACCCAACCATCAGCTAGAGCAGCTTGAGAGGTTCAAAATCCATACCTGGGTCGACGGAATTGGTGGCCGGAGGAGGGAGATCGACGGCTTTGAAAATCCGGCGACGTCGGCCGCTTCTTCTCCAAATTCCGGCGAAACCACGGCGGCTGGAGGCGGGAGCTGGCTGGGGTAGGAAGAGGACGACGGCCCGGTCATTTTGGTACCGGTCCCGTCGCCATTGGTGGCCGGAGGAGAGCACGGCCGGCCAAAACGTGGCCGGCTGTCGCGCGCGAGGGAGAGGAGAGAGAGAGACCCGCGAGAGAGAGAGAGAGAGAGAGAGAGAGAGAGAGAGAGAGAGAGAAAATCAGGTTTTTTATAAAAAAATCCCATTTCGAAATATTTACGATTGTGCCACTGGATTTCTTTTGACCATATCTCTCTCGTTACAACTCCGATTCGAGCCCACTATGTGTCTATGAACTCGTCTCAGTACGACCTATCCAAAAATACAAGTCGCGGTCCCAAACTCTCTCCGGTTAAAAATATGACTAAAATACCCTTAAATAATTAATTAATTAAATGAGGGTAAATTTTGGAGAAATTTGGGGTCGGGGTGTTACACTTTACATCGATATTTTCTGATATTATCGTCGATATTGTCGATATTTATACGATATGTACATGAATATGTTCCGAAATATCCGTGATTCGAAAAAACTGAAATATCTTCGATATTTCGTCGATATATTTGATATTTCAGACTATAGTCATCATCATCAGAAGAAGATGAATCCTCTTGAGATACATCACTTTCACTCTCACTCCAGCTTACTTTCATGGCTTTGTCCTTTCCTTGGAGTAATTTTTTTTTTCTGGTTGTTTGAACAATCGGCAGCATAGTGCCCAATGCCTCGACATGTGAAGCATTTGACGAATTTCCTAGAGTCTTTAGTGAAGGGTTTGACATCCTTGTTCCGCTTATTAGACCGATCAGTTGATGGTCTAAATTTTCTCTCACTTCCAGAACTATCCTCTCTTGAAAACTTCCTTTTATCATTGAGAATTCTTCTAAGTTTTTTTGACAAACAAAACCATCTCATCCTCAAAAGCTGAGGATTTTTCACCACCTTTCAGTGAGGTATCATGCACTCCTTGAAGTGTAACATTTTTTGATTTTTTAGTGTCATTTTCCTCCATATTAAACTCCATCTCATAGGTTTTCAATTTACCTACAAGCTTACCAAGCTTAATTTCATTTAAGTTTTGGACTTCCATGATTGAGGTTTTCTTTGCTCTAAACCTAGAAGGAAGTACACAAAGAATTTTCTGAACAACAAGAAGTTCTTCAATTGGTTGACCAAGACTCATGGCTTCATTTGTGATCATCTCAACTCTCTTAGAACTCATAAATAGACTCAGTTTCAAACATCCTAAGTTCTTCAAATTGTGCAATTAACCACCCCTTGACCCGAAAGTTATTGGTACACCATTTGTTGTAGGTGGGGGATAGCTCAGGAGGCTTTGGAGTGTCACCGGTTAGGTAACCTAATTTTTTGCGTGTAGTAATGCGCATCTCCATGACTTGAGACCATAAGGCATAATTGGTCTCAGTCAAGGTGACACCTGCGGGGAGCAAAGAGTTGTTACTCTGAATAGTAATGATTTTACCCACTTCTTACTTTCATTATCAAATTTCACCTCTTCTTATCTCATATATACACATTATAATTGTTATTTTTGAGATATTTTCCAAAAATGAAAGAAAAAAAGGGATATTTTATTTAAAAAAATTTCACATATGAATAACTCCTTTATATTGATAAAAGAAAAACAATTACAAATTGAAAATTACATTTTAAAGATGAAGTAATTACATTGACGAGTTCTCCATCATTTGACTTGGATATTATGTTTTCATGGTAGATTGTTTTTTTTTCTTTTAGGTGACGTTGTCTTATAGGAACAATCTTTATCATAAGGAGAATCCTGAAAAAAAACAATAAATAAATAACCACTTAAACACTCATCTGTTTATATTGATTGAAATAGAAATTCAAAGCATAACCTAGATTCAAACATGGTTTATACTCACCCACAACAAAACCACAATACAATAATACTTGTTATTAAAAAGACAGCAAACATGGTTTTTACAGACCCAAAAAAAAAAAACATGGTTTTCACCAATTAGCTATTGGTCTAGTGGTATTTTTCATTCCAATGTTGAAAGTAATTTCAAATTCGATTCCCCGCTCTCTAATTAACAAAAAGGAAAAAAGCAAAACAATCATAGAATTTCAATTGAACTAAAAACATATTTCGAATTTTTTTTGTAGGATTTGATTAGTTCTTAGGATAAATTTTTCTTTTTCATTTCTTACCTTGCATCTCATGATCATGTAACATTCAGGTGCAAATGCTCTTCGTTATGTAATTGATGGCCTAAAAATGCTGCCTACTCCTGCGCACATGATTCATGAACGAAAGCATTTATCTACTCTTGCGCATATGATTCATGTTTTTACGTACCCTTTTTCTTTAGTCTATTAAAAACAGAAAATCAACTAGTTCCACGAAAAGGTCTTAAAATTGAGTTTCCTCTTTTCCGTTGGTAAAAGAAATATTTAATTTTGAAAAGAAAAAAAAACATAATTTATCAGACGCATGAAAGTTTTTCCTGACCTATGCCGTCAAAAAGTGTAATAGGTATGTAACAAACACGATGACATGATCCGTGGTTTGGCCACGAAAGAACAATGGCCTTTGTTACCATGGTCTTCGGATTGATCTGTGGCCTTTGTCTGTTCTAAAGAGAAAATTATGAGATGCAAAAAAGACACAGATAAAGGCAGAACAAAAACGCTATGTATACTGTATTGCTCCATAATTGAATAAAATTATTGGATAAGGACGAACTTAGGTATGTGGTAGCTATTGCATTTGAAATTAATGGTGCCTTGGGATACTTTATCAATATCGTGTGATGTGTAGATCATTCATTAAACACAACGAAACAAAGCATACAGAGAAGAGCATAGAGAGACTTCTCTCCTCTTATACACACTCAGCTAGTCAACCATTTGAGCTCATCCTCAAAGAGCAATGCTTTGGATTTGGGCAACAATTGGGTTGCTTGCCTTTGTTCATATCCTGCAAGCATGGTGGAAGAACAAGAAGAAGATGTTACCCCCTGGTCCAAGAGGGTTTCCCATTTTTGGAAGCCTTCACTTGCTCGGGAAGTTCCCCAACAAGGATCTTCATCGGCTGGCCCAAAAATACGGCGACATCATGTACATGCGATTAGGCCTTATGCACACCATTGTTGTCTCATCTCCACAAGCTGCCGAGCTGTTCCTCAAAACACACGACCTTGTTTTTGCAAGTAGGCCACCACATGAAGGAGCAGAGCACATCTCTTTTGGGCAGAGCTTGGTTTTCTCTGAATATGGTGCATATTGGCGAGACATGCGGAAGATGTGCACCCTTGAGTTGCTCAGCAACCACAAAATCAACTCCTTCAAGTCCATGAGGAGAGATGCGATTGCTCTCTGTGTTGAGTCTATTCGAGCCACTGCCGATAATGGACGTGTTGCTGTTGATCTGAGTGACAATGTCTCATCTCTCAGCGAGGTCATAAGCTGCCGGATGGTGCTTGGGAAGATGTACAGGGATGAGGAGTTTGATGCGAGGGGTATCAGGTCTGTGATCAAAGAGGGCATCCAATTGATAGTCGCCGCTAACTTGGGTGATTACATTCCTTTTATAGCTCCCTTCGACCTCCAAGGTTTCACGAAGCAGATGAAGTCTGTTAACAAGGCGTTAGATACCTTCTTTGAGAAGGTCATTGACGAGCATATTCAATCTAACGAGGGAGAAAGGACTAAAGACTTTGTTGATGTCATGGTGGCCTTCATGGGATCTGAACAATCTGAATACCGAATCGAACGCCCTCATATCAAAGCCATAATATTTGTTAGTATACACAAAAACTTACATAGAGGCATGGTGGCACTAAACACCAAATCGTTGCATCATTTTAATTCTTTGTCCTCCTATTCTAGCATTACTCGAAGTAAAACGAAATCATTTCTTGTGAGACAATTTAACATGTCAAGGTTTAAGATTGTAAATCTGAACCATTATTATGTGGAATTTTGTTTCAGTTGATCTGTTATACATGTCCCTTTTGTTATTTATCATGCGTATATAGTTTCGACTATGTCTGCTACACTAAATTATGTGAAAAAATGGCAAATTTCTTTGCAGGATATGTTGGTGGGCTCCATTGACACATTATCAGTTACGGTCGAGTGGGCACTGTCCGAGCTCATGAGGAATCCAAAGGCAATGAAGAAAGTCCAAAAGGAGCTAGAAGATGTTGTTGGATTGGGGAGAATGGTGGAGGAATCAGACTTGGGGAAATTGGACTACCTGAGCATGGTAGTGAAGGAAACCATGAGGCTACACCCAGTTGGGCCATTGTTGATTCCTCATGCAGCCACTGAAGACTGCACCGTCAATGGCTACCACATACCCAAAAAATCGCACGTTATCATAAACGCGTGGGCAATCGGGAGAGACCCGAGTGCTTGGATCGATGCAGAGGAGTTCATACCAGAAAGATTTGATGGTAGCGATGTTGATGTTAGAGGAAATCACTTTCAGCTTATCCCATTTGGCTCTGGCCGAAGACGTTGCCCAGGAATTCAGTTAGCCCTTATTGTGGTCCAGTTAATGTTGGCACAACTTGTCCATTGTTTTGATTGGGAACTTCCGAATGACATGTTGCCAGAAGAATTGGACATGACTGAGGTGTTTGGCATAACGGTTGCAAGGGCAAAACGTCTAATTGCCATTCCTTCCTATCGCCTTCACAAATGATCATAATCTGTCTGCAATGCCTCATTTCGTACTGTTGGAGAAATAAACCAAATATGCTTGATCATTGCATTCAAGAAGTTATTATATTGAGATGTTTCTTATTCTCTTTTTTAATAAGTTCATGTATTAATTAGTGAGTTAGTTTTATGTATTAGTAGGATGATGAAGAGTCTTTAATTATGATGAGATAAGTCTTTAAATAGGTATGTTACCAATGTTATTTGGGAACTGGATTTAATTGAAAGAGCCTATTCTCCCAAGAATGTAGTGTACATGTCTGTTTGTGTTGTTTATTTCTCTTCCTCCTACATGTACTTGTAATATTTTGCTGTGTCGTTTATGTTTTTCTACTGTATACCACACTTGTAACGCTTTACATTTTTGTTTTCTTCACATGAGAAAAAATTTATTAAAAAAAATGGAATAAATTAAATAAAATCGTGTTACTTAAGTTTAGTGTCTCTTTCTCCTTTGGTTTACAACGTGGATAGATTCTTGAAACCAGATACGAAGCAGCAGACTTTTTTGCACCCCATGTCCAATTCTTTCTGTAGCGATGTAAAATTCCTGCAGTTGCTGTTCCTTTTGCTGCAGTCAAGCTGCCCACCCAATGCTGCAGTCAAGCTGCCAACCCTGAACCAGGACCTTCGAACATTCAACGACACCTCCTTGCCACTCTGCTAGTGCTCGCTATTTGATTATGATTGAATATGTGGCAAGTAGGGTATACTTATTAAAATTATATTTGTTTCATAATTTAATATATATTTTTTTAGTCATTTTATATTAGGATAAATTAGTAATTCAATAAATAGTTTGGTAGTAGAGTTATTCAGTTAATTTCAGGTTTCGTTTAGCAGCACTCAAACAAAAAAATCTCAAATAAAATAAGGCGAACAAAATATCTTGCTTGAGGTTAACCTGAAATTTCAACACTGGTCAAAGAGGCCGCGTGCATTATATGAAGGAACACGGAACCATCGATGTAAAATTAATGATCTATGGTCTTGAAATCTTCCTTCGCCTCCAAGATAATTGACAAAGTCTCATTTATTTTTTTTGATTAAAAAGTCTCATTTCTATTTCACTATAAATATAGGACGACATTTATCCTGATCATGTCCGCTCAAGTCTAAATAAACCCACACAATCAGCCTTCACCACTTTCCACTATTCTTACAAACAAATGGCTATCTTTTCGCCCATTCTCAATTGCTTCATGCCATTGTCAAACTCACAGGTCTCAGATGATGCAGGAGGCAGTGCAAAAGCTACTTCTTTAAAGGAATCCAAGAAAAGCAAATCAAAATCATTGTCGTCGTCGTCGTCGGGAGCTCCCATCATAGTTTCTTACTTCCCCCATAATTCCTATCGTTCTCTCTTGTGATTGTGATTGTTTTTCTGCGTGCAAGAAAAGCAAGTTTTGAATTTGAGTATGCCTACTTAATACTGTAAATAGATGAGGAGTTGGCCTGGATACACACAGAAGCCAATTGTGTGTAGTACGATATGATTGATTGTTAATTTCTTCTTTAAATTCAGGGTTTGGGTGTTGATAATTTGATTGCGATTCAAGTAATAAAACTGCCCAGAAGCAGCTATATTTGCCTTTCATGAGTTTCACTATTTAATGAGTACTTCGTTTTAACAACTGAGAGTAACAATTTGAACTTAAAATCTCTTTTAACTAATTTATTTATTTTTAAAAAGGCGTCAATATAATATTGAGAGGAAATAACTAATACAAAAGGAAACTAAGGTTTACAGTCCTCATGAAGGACATCAGTATCCAATCTGAACCTGCCTCATTTAGAATAATATATGTATATTTATTTTTTTATATGGATATATTGTTACTTCTAGGTGTGTCTCATGACTCCCACCAAAATATATATTCCCCATATTGAGGTAGGGCGGAGAAGTTGTTCCCCTATTGTAAACACGAATTTTCTGCGACAAATGAGACAAGAACATGTGTACAAAATAATATTGTATTTATGAAATTTATGGTAACAATCTCTGTATTGAATCCTCTGATTCGATCTCCAAAGTGTTTAAAGAAAATTTGTGTTTGATACAAGGGTTGTAGAGACTTGATTTTGATCAAACGGGTAGCACGAAGCTTGTTTGGTGTTTGGGATTTTTCTATGGTGAAGGAACCGGCACGTATTTGTTGTGCTTGGTGGCTCTTCTAAAGTAGGGTACAGAATGCAGAGAGTTTTATGTTTCTTCTGAGTGCTAAGTTTTTTCTGACCCCTTCTTTCGTCTTGAGGCCTCCTATTTATAGGCTCTTGTAGGATGCTTGACCTAAATAACTTTCCCTATTTAAAACCTTGTTTTGTGGGATTTTGATTTAGTTTAAATCAATTCCCATAATCTGGCAATTTAACCAGATTATCTTCAATTGATTGACCTGATTAATATTTGATTTAAATCAAAGTCAATCACAGAAGATTTTTTCCTTTAATCTTGTCTTCATCTTGAACCGTTTGATACACTTCGTCAGATGTTGCCATGTGTCATTTTTTGACAACTAATTTGATTTTAATGATTCACACGCCACATGGACGAATTACGGGGCCCACGATTTAATCCACCGAACCCTAATTATTTTCTTGTCCAATGGAATTTATTGCACCAAAATTTCTTTGTCTATAATGAATGGAGAATCCCCAATTTGTATTACGGGTATGAAGACTAAGATGGGAAAAAAAAATAAATAAGGATGAGGATGGGAAGGACATACCCATTCCCAATTCGCCCCATATTGTCATGTTTTTCAGTCCCTAATTTTCAGACCAATGGATTGGAAACTATGTGTAGGCTCAACTTGACTACAGCTCAGTGCTGTTTTTCTGTTTTTCGCATATAGGCTTAGTTTTACCAGCCAAACTAGGGTAAATCAAATACTAGCCCACCACTTTAGGTGGAAATAAGCCCATCAATGCAACCAATCTCTACACACAGACACACCTCTGCAAACAAACTTTTCAGGTGTTGGTTCATGATTTAATGAAAAAGAATTTTGTGATTTGTGCCAACCTTTACAGCACAAAAGAAACCAAATTATAATTTAAAAAAACTATAACATCTATAAGGCTTATACATATATATAAAACTCTTAACACCATCCTCTTTTCTTTCAGCCTTATTTTAATGTTTCTCATTTTCTTTCAGCTAGGAAGGTCTTTGGCCATGGATGCAGAGAAAGATTCATAAATACTATCATCAGGGAAGGTCTGTGGGCATGGATAGCCATTACACAATGTAATTTACATCATAGGTTTGTATCTATTCAAATAAACTTTGTTGTGAAACAATTAGTATGCGAGTCTTTGAACTGCCACGAATTCGCATGTGTTGACAGAAAAATCATGTGAAATATGTTCTTTTGGGGTCTATTTCATCTTGGTCTGGATTGTGGGTATTGAGGTTTTACAATCAAGCCAAGATGAGTGGTAGATCTGCCATGAAAAAAAAAAATTAAAAAAATTAGCCCAGACAAAGATGTCATTATATGAGTTTGGGTATACATTACATGACCTATTACAAGACTGTCAAAGAGCCAAAAGAAAAACTAGCTAGAATACAACTCAACAAAAACTATTCTTACCAACATCATCTAGTGGTCAAACCCAAAAAAGAACAAAAAAAGAGCCATGAGAGGTTGGTAGGTAGGAACCACACCATTTGAAAATATAACAACAGGACATGGTCAAATAGACACCTAGGCAATATACTGTATTAAATGGTTCCTGCAAGCTAATGTTGGTGCCTAATATATACAAACTTCTATGATATCATCTCATGTTACCACATGTAGCTACCTAGGCATCTTTTGACCTGAATTTTGTGATCTTCATCACTTTCTCCGTTGTCTGGAGAAACAGAAATTAGGTCTAGATTGAGCAATATAGAGTGTTAATTATTTTTTACTCGGTAAAAGGAAAACAAATATTTAAAAAAAGGGCAAGTAGGAAAATTAAGTATAAAAAAAAAAAGCGAAGGATTTATTAATGTAGTAGTTTGGAACAATTGCTCTCCTATAAAAGATCCTGAGTTCAAACCAACATCTATATAGTGAGTGTGAGATTAATATACTATCATCTTTTTAAATAGGAATCTCACAATCGACAAAATTATCAAGTTAAGCTGGGCAATCTCTACTTTGCAGCAACAAAACGTGGCCTCATGGAAGTTGCAACCTTTTTGGTCGTACAAAAAGAAGTCAAAGCATCAATACCAAGAAAATGGGCGGAACCATCTGATGAATGAATGAATTGCTTAATTACTTGTCCTCCAAGTTCGACCTAGTCAACAAAATCCCACTATAAAAATGAAGTAACGTCTTAACTTGATTCTCATCAAACAAACAGTTATCGCATCTTTAATCTTCGGCCCTCTACAAAACTCTCTCAGCTTTATTTTCCTCTGCTGAAAAACTACCTGAGGAACTGTTTTTTCCAATACAAGAGAGAGGCAATTTTTGAATAGACTGATTAATGGCTTTCTTCTCAGCTTTTTGGAATTGCTTCATGCCCTCATTGTCATCACAACGGGTTTCCGATGATGCTGGAGGCTCTTCTGGAGTGAAAGCGTCAAAGGAATCCAAATGCAAATCAAAGTCTTCATCAGAAACTCCATTAGTAGTCTCTTACTTCCCCAGTAACTCTTATCTATCTCGCTTGTGATCATATATATTTGTTGTTTTGTATCTCTCTCGCTTGTGATCAAAATCATGATGATCAGAAGAAGCTCCATGAGTGAAGAACGTTGGCAATTATAGCAACCAAGAATCAAAAGGATGATTGAAAAATATCTGGAGTGGAAACAGGTGGAACCACACTTCAGGCCGCCCATTTCCGCACGAAATGGCTGTGCCTCCAAATTCCAGTATTTCATGTAAAAAAACTTTAAGACTTGTGTAATTGTGAGGAAAATATTGAAAATTTTATATTGTTGGCACCCATTGATTAATATGTTTTGCTCTCCTTTTCAAGAAATGAAAGCTCGCCCTGTGACTGACTGAAAATAATGATCATATCGCTTCATTGTAGATGCTCCATACTAATACATATATATACCCGAGGATCACAATTTTTTGTTTTGTTTGTAAATTTGGAGGTTTCGTATTTTTGTTTTACTTTCTATTCTCAGCTAGGGTTTTGACCTCACCTATAAAAGCTAGTTTCCAATGCTTGTAGGCAATCTTTGCGTGTTGAATAAGAAGTTCGATTGAGGGGTTTTTGATTGATGATATATAGCTTTTCTCTTTTTTCTTTTTCTTTTTTAATTGGCGAGATTCAAACTCTGATTTTGGGCGTGGGACAAGACACTATTCTTGCCAACAACAAAAAGAAAAAAAGAGAGGCTTGTAGGACCGCACCATTTGAAAATATATAAATGGGCATGGTCAAATAGACACATACATGTTTAGAGCCCATTCGGTAATATTTTTAGAGCCAATTTTTTGTTTTTGTTTCCTAATTTTCAGCAAATACACGTTTGGTAGATCGTTTTTGTTTTCCCTCACAAAATATTTTTTGAAAACAAATCTAACTTTGTGAACAAAAGTTGAAAACGATAATGTTATTTTTCAATTTCAATTTTTTCGTTTTCTGAACATACAGATATTCATTTTGTCCCTATCTCTCTTTCTCCAATCAACTGAGGAGCATCACTGTGGAAACCATCTCCTCCGACCCAGACCCATCGTCGTCAACAAGCACTACTGACCCTGATTTCAAGTTGGTCTACCCATTCCAGTCTGCCGAGCCGTAGCCGCCAAGCTTATATAGCCTTACTAAGTGTATCTTATTAACAGAAGCTCTAAAACTGAGCTTATATAACCTTACAAAGAAACTAAATAAAGAAACTTAAGCAGCAAACCAATCCACTTCTAATATTCCTAGACTTAATGGATTCCTCTAGAAACTAGGATAACAAACAACACTACCTCATGTCCCTAACAACTAGGGATTATTAACAACTAACTTGACCAACTAAAACATAAATACTTAAAAAATCCTAACACTTTCCCTTAAACTGAACTCCATACAAATATTCAGTTTACATCAGAACTTGAACAAACACTAAGGAGAACATGCAACTTCTCAAATGTCTCAAGCTTCAAAGGTTTTGTTAATATATCTGCAATATGATCCTGACTCTAGCAATAAATCAATTCAACAACAACTTCTTTTGTGAGATCATGAAGAAAGTGAAACCTGATGTCAATATGTTTACTTTTTCCATGTAACACAAAATTTCTTGAGAGTTTGATAGTAGAAATGTTATCGCAATGAATCAAAGTAGGACTTTGTTGACCACACCCCAATTCTCCGAGAAATCTTCTTAACCACACAGCTTATTGACATGCATATGAAGCAGTTGCAATTAACTTGGCTGCAATTGTGGACAAAGTGACCACTTGCTGCTGCTTTGAAGACCATAAAATTGCCCCAGAACTAAGCTTGAAAACTTGACTTGAAGTGCTTTTTCTATCATCCAAGTCCCCAACAAAATCACTGTCACTGTAGCCGACTAAACTCTTGCTTTTATCTCTTTTATAAAGAACAGAAAAATCTGATGAAGTTCCTTTCAAATAACGAAGAACCCTTTTTGTAGCTTGAAAGTGAACTACAGTTGGTGCTTCCATGAATCGACTAAGGAGACTAATAACATACATCATATCAGGCCTAGTAGCTGATAAGTACATCAGACTACCTACAAATCTTGTTTTCTTTTTCATGTTTTAAAAAATAAAAAATAAAAAAAATTAATTCAAGGTCCAGTTAAGAAAAAAAATATAAAAATATATAATAGGACAAACTACAAAAGACCCCCAAACTATGGGGTCATTTTCAAGTTCATGCCTATTTTTGGGGACATAAACTCAAAGTCGTCGAAAACTTACAAAGAACCCCCTCCATTACTTAAACATTTGGTGAATCTGTTAAATGATTATGTGTCAAGGATGGGATCCATTTTTTAATGACATGGACTTTCACATGGACAAAAAAGTAATAAAAAATTCTTTATGTTTTCAAATATTACAAAAAAATAATTAAAATTGAAAATTAAAAACAAAAAAAAATCTCTTTAAAAAATTTATAAAAAAAACACAACTAGAGAAGAGTTAGGGGAGAAGAGAAGGGTGAGGGAAAAAAAAAAGATATATAAAATTATAAAACTACCCATATTTTTAATGGGTGATAATTGGTATTTGCGAATTTACATCTATTAACTTAATTGGTGTCTAAGTATCTACCATTTTTAACACAACGCGTTAAGCTCCGATATAAATATTAATTTTTTTCGTGTAAATTTGTGTCATGTAAACTTATCGTGTACAACATTCTCAAGTCTAGCTGTTGGGTTGAATTGATCTTTTTGGTCCAAATGAAAAGGAAATTAGAGGACGACTGACCAAAGACTATAGACCGGGCCAACCAACGTGATATCAATAAATTAGTGCGGCATGTGTGCATTGTCTTCCGTGATTTGCAACCTTTCTCGCCCCGTCGCTCTCTCTCCCGTTAGCCTTACAATTTTTATCAGTTTATCATTATTTTTTCCATTAAATGAACAAGAAGGGGCAACCATGCTGCGCATGTTTGTTATAAAAGTATATATATATATATGCTTTTGCTCTGATGGCTGCAGTTTTCTTAATTGGCTGGGTAATCTTTGCTTTATGGCAACAAAACGTGGCATGATGAAAGTTACAATCTTTTTGGTCGCATACAGAGAAGTCAAAAAGCAGCCACAACACCAAGAAAATGGACGACATGCTTGATTACTTCTCCTCCAAGTTCGATGTTGTTAACAAAATTCCACTATAAAAATGAAGTACCGTCTTAACTTGATTTGCATCAAATAACAAACAGTTATCTTATCTTTAATCTTTGGCCCTCTACAAATCTCTCTCAGCTCTACTTTCCTCAGCTTAAAAACTACCTGAGGAATTCCTTTTAGGCATACAAGTTACAACAGAGAGTAAATTTTATCAACACTAATTAATGGCTTTCTTCTCGGCTTTTTCGAATTGTTTCATGCCGTCGTTGTCATCACAACGGGTTTCCGATGATGCTGGAGGGTCTTCTGGACTAGTTAAAGAGTCAAAGGAATCCAAATGCAAATCAAAGTCATCATCATAAGCTCCATTAGTAGTGTTGATGCGAAAAAGTGGTTCTGCACGTATTTCGTCAACTTAGTGATTTAGGCCTTCGGTAGATGACTATCCTCGGTAGATGTTCTACGGCAGAAGGGTAAGTACCTACAAAAGGTCACGTTCGGTAAATCCTTGGGTACCGGTGTGGTACCGACCGAAGGCTCTCCGATGCTTAAGTAAGTACGGATTTAGTAAGGTTTAACTGATAGATCACACGATAGCGTACCGTTAGTTCTGATCCCCTCCTTTTGGGGATATGGGTCTCCTTTTATAGTCCTTGGGAGGTGTGCACTGTGCTCATATTTCCGATGTGGGACTCTGGGCATGGATTGTGAGCATGGCACGTATCTGATGGTGAAAGAGGCCAAGATAGATGGCTTCGGTAGGGAGCATGCCGAAGGGGTCCGTTGATCAGTATCGATCCCCTCCACGCGTTCGGTGGTAATAGGCCGTTTATTTTGGTATAAACAGTAGTCCCCCAAGTTCTCTTCCGGAGATCCTTCGAAAGGGAATTTGGTTCTCTACGGCAGTTTGGAGGTTATCCTACCGTTCGGTATGCTCGTTTGGGGGGGATTGACCTGGGACACGAGGGGTCGCCGACGTTGAGAGGCAAGTGGGCAGAGAGGCGCTTCGTCTTCTGTGCCTGGCGCGCAGTTAATGACGCCATCCGTCGGGCGACACGTGGCGAGCAAAAGCGCGTCTGGCGGCGCATTGATGAGCCGTTTCGTCTTTCGAGGCGTACCGTTACAGCGCTCTCCCTATAAATAGAGGTTGCTCCGGATGAAAGGTTCACTTTGCAATTGTGAGAGTGTGCGAGAGCTCTTTGAGTAGGCGATTTTCGAAGTGTGCGAACGGTAATCCAGGCGATTTTCGAAGTGTGCGAACGGTAATCCAGGCGACTTTCACAGCACTCAAGGTAAGATACCGTTCGGTACCCACCTGAATTTTTATTACACGTCTGTCCATGGCATAGGCTAGCCGATCGTTAAGTAGGATCTTCCTTCGGTAGTCTAGTGGCCATAGGTAGAGATGTAGGTATTTTAGGATAGTGCAGCATGAACCTTAGTTTCCCTTTTCTTTGTTTTGTAGATGTCTGATAGTGAATCGACGTTCGGCAATGAGCCCAACGCGTTCGATGGGGAATTGTCATCGGGATGGGATACGTCCAGCGGGGCTGCGAGCCTCGCCGCCGAGGATGGAGGTGACACCGATGCTGAATTATTCGGTGAGGAAGGGGACTCTGTTCCCACCCATGGCATCGGCAAGGGGCTCATGACGGGGCACCCGCTACCCTTGGCCGCGGTGTACAAGGACGGTACCCGTGTCGGGTCGTTCGAGCACCAACCCGAGGCCTCTACCTCCGGTCGAAGCGTGGATATCACCGGTGCCTCCCGCCCGAGGGTAACCATTGTCCACCGAGGGCCACCTAGGATACCGGTGGGTGTGCCTCAGAGGGCTCTGTTCGGGGTCGATTAACTGGAGCCTAATAAGATCATCGAACGGGAGTTGGAGAAGATCAGGGCCGAATACCTCATCCCTGATTCGGTAAGGATGAGGATTCCGAGCCCGGTTGAGTCCCTCAGTGACCCGGCCAACGGCGAGGTGACCTTCTTCACCGACGTCCTCGTGCAAGGGGTTCGGCTGCCGTTGCAACCTGCCGTGCAGAGGATCCTTGCACAGATCGTGTACGCTCCGGGCCAATACAACCCTAACTTCTGGGTGGCCCTGATGGGGGTGATTGCGGCATTCGGGATTGCCGAAGAAGGGGAGCCTTCCTACGAGCAGTTCTCGTATCTGTACAGCGTCACCAAGTCCAAGAGTACCGATCATGGCGGCTGGGTTCAGGCAAATTGCCTGAAGGCCTCCGAGCGGGGGCATTTCGTTAGTTCGATGCCGACTTCTCAGAAGTCATGGAGGAATCGGCGGGTGTTGCTCTCCGGCGATTGGGAATCGCCATCGGGAACACCCCCTAACTTTCGAGTCCCCACGACTTTCCAGACTGCCGGTAGGTCTTCGAATTACCGATCGGTAGGCTGGCTCCTTTTTTTCTTTTTCTGGGTGTGATTAATTTTTCTCTTTTTGACAGGCAAACTCAAGCAGCCGAGCCCCAAGCCGAGCGAGATCCGGCAGCTTGACAGAGTGAAGCTGCGAGTACCCGCTGCCGAGCGAGTCTATCCGCGCTTTTTCTTCACCGGCAACCTTATCAAAGCCGGCCTCGTCGACCCTGCCGAGAGTATGTAGACTTCTCTTCCTCTCTTTTTTTGTGTGTATTGTCTTGGCTCACTGAACTGATTAAGTTCCTTTTTGATCAGTGACGGACGCCAGGAAAGCTGCCGAGGCCAAAAAGATGAACGAGTCCTCCAGGAGGCGCCTGATGATGGGCCTGGAGGGCAAAAAGAAAAGAAAGCAGCCCGAGGCGGCTGCCGTTCGGCAGTCGGTGCCGGACCCGGAGGACCAGACCCTCGCGGATCGCCTTCGGCAGCTCGATGCCGGTGCCGTTCCGAGACGCACCGCTGATGAAGCCGTTGCGCCGAGGCCTCGGGACGCTGAGGCTGCCACCTCCAAGGCTACCGGCAAGCGTCCGGAGACGGTCGATCTGGAGGCCGAGCCGGCCCCCAAGCGCCCCCGCCAGCCGGAAGTTCCCAGGGCCATCCTTGCGGCGGAGGACGAGGACGGTCCTTCCGAAGCCATCTCCATCGCCTGCCCGGCGAAGACCGTCCAGTTCGTCAACCACATGATCCTCGGCTCTCAGATGGAGCTGCCGGAGGTTGACGAACTGCCGAAGAAATTCCTTCGGGAGGAGGCTGGACGCACCTTCCGGCTTCAGGCCGCGGTAAGATTCTCTTCCTTCGTCGTTTTCTCCTACTGTGTTTTATGCTTCTGATTTTCGGTGTTTTGTGCAGGCATCCATGGATATGTGGCTCTGCGTTAAGCGGGCCATCACTGCTGCCGAGCGCGCCAAGAAGGCGTACGAGGACGGCAGGTCCAAGGTTGCCGAGGCTGACAAAGCACTCCAGGAGCACGCCCTCCTTGTCAAGCAGAAGGATTCCGCCGAACGGCAGGTGGAGGAGATGAAGGGGCTCCTGGAGGCTGCGCTCGAGGCAACGAAGGACGCCGAGGCTTCCAAAGACGCGGTGCAGGCGGCTTTGGAGGAATCGGAGCGGGCGAAGGCAGCGGCGCAGGCGGCCCTGGAGGAATCGGAACGGGCCAAGGCCGCAGAGATTATGGCTGCGGTTCAGTCGGCTATCCAGGGGTACCGTTCGTCTTCCGAGTTCTCTATCCTTCTGGATAAGGAAGTGGGCTCGGAGATGGCGGACCTGTTGTACCGATTCAAGCGGTACAACCCTGGGCAGAAACTGAACCTAAACTTTATTGCCGACCCTCCTCCTCTACCAGAAGGGATTACCGAGGAAATGATTGAAGATTATGAGGGGGAGGACGCCGCCGAAGGTTCTGGGTCCGCTGAGGCTGCCGCTGGTGACGAAGCCTGAGGGCCCCCTTTGACTTCCTTGTAATAATTAGTGTTTGTTTTTTTGTTTTTGTACCGAACACATTGATGCCGAGGGCATCTTTAACTTAAATGCATATCTTTCTCTACTTCTGTTTGTTCGATCTGATTTTGTTCAATTGCCGATTTTTCTTACTGCCGTATAGGATTTATAACGTTTAAAGGCTACTCCGAAATTGACAAGTTCTAACAGGATCTGTAGGGTAATAATTTCGAAAATATTTATTGCCGTAGGCTAATAAAGATGCCGTAGAACGTGATTTTGCCTATATTGGCCGCCGTAGGCTAGTAGAGATTATAACAAGAGTTTCTGAAGTAATAGTGCCGAAGGCTTTCCATTAATTTCTGCCGAAAGGCGTTTTACAATTTTGTCCTACCGTAGGCTAGGTTATAAATTTGTCCTGCCGTAGGCTAGGTTACTTGAAGTAGTACTTGAGATGTTCTACATTCCAAGGATGACCGAGGGTCTTGCCGTTGGTATCTCTTAGGCGGTAGGTCCCCGATCGAAGGATACCGATGATCTCATAAGGTCCTTCCCAGGAAGCTCCGAGGGTTCCTTCCGTGGCATCCTTAGTTGCTAGGGACACCTTCCTCATGACCCAGTCACCGATTCGGAATGAGCGGTGTCTGACTCTAGAGTCGTAATACCGAGAGACACGTTGCTTGTAGGCCTCGTTCCGAAGGTTGGCGTGTGCCCGGCGCTCTTCAAGAAGGTCGAGGTTTAGAGAAAGTGCTTCTTCATTTGGATTCGGTGCGAAGGTTTCCGTTCGGTAGGACGGTTCGCCAATCTCTACCGGCGCAACGGCTTCCGAACCGAAAGCCAAAGAGAATGGGGTCTCTCCTGTGGACGTTCGGTAGGAGGTCCGAATGGCCCATAGCGCTTCGGGAAGCTTCTCTGGCCAGGCTCCTTTGGCTTTGTCCAGCTGCCGTTTCAGCAGTTTCTTGATGATTTTGTTTATTGCCTCTACTTGGCCGTTTGACGGGGGATGTGCTGGTGATGCAAAAAACAAGTTGATTTTCAGGCGGGTGCAAAATTGCCTGAAGATCTCCGAATCGAACTGCCTGCCGTTGTCGGTAATGATTGCATACGGGATGCCGAACCGGCAACAAATATGAGTCCAAACGAAGTCTTCCACTCTTGCTGCCGTTATGGTTGCCAAAGGTTCGGCCTCTACCCATTTAGTGAAGTAGTCAACGGCAACCACCGCGTATTTCACCTGGCCTTTACCCTGCGGCATTGGACCGATCAGATCCAGTCCCCATTGTGCGAAAGGCCAATGGCTCATAATCGGCGTCAAAGGTTCGGCAGGTATGTGCGGTATGGCGCCGAAAAGCTGGCATTTATCACATTTTTTCACCAGCGAGATAGCGTCCCGGTGCATGGTCGGCCAAAAGTACCCTTGCCGAAAGGTTTTGTGGGCGAGTGATCGGGATCCGGAATGGTCGCCGCACACACCATTATGGATCTCCCGAAGGACGTAGTCCCCCTGTTCTGCCGTAAGGCACTTGAGATATGGAGTTGTGTAGCCACGTTTGTAAAGGACGTCGTTGATGACGGTGTACCTTGCCGATCGGTACCTGAGCTTTCGGGCCTGGGCCTTGTCCTCTGGAAGGGTGCCGTTGGTCAGGTACAAGTAGATAGGAGACATCCATGTATCCTCGTACCGTACGGTAAATGTTTCGGAGGCTACCGTGCTCGGTCGGGCAAGGATTTCCACCGGTACCTTTCTTCCGATTTTATCGTTTATTGCCGAGGCTAGGCGTGCCAATGCATTTGCATGGCTGTTTTCACTTCTGGGGATCTGCCTGATCTCGTAGGCTTGGAAGTTTTGGAGCAGCTGGTGGGTGGATGAAAGGTAGGAGTTCATGGAGGCGTCTCTGGCCACGAAGTCTGCCATTACCTGGTTCACAATGAGCTGGGAGTCGCTGTGAATCCTGATTTGTTTTGCGTTCATGCCCTTGGCTAACCAAAGGCCGGCCAAGAGAGCCTCATATTCGGCTTCATTGTTGGAGGTTCGGAAGTTGAATCGAAGGGCGTACTCGATCTTGAGTCCCTCTGGTGTTGTCAGTACTAGGCCTGCTCCGCATCCTTGTTGGTTTGCCGAGCCGTCGACATGCAGAACCCATACGGGCCTCGAGGTGTCGAGCCGTTCGGCGTCTACTTCCATTAGTGTTCCGGTTTCGGTAACCGGCTCGGCCGTTGGCTGTGCCGTTGATGGGGTGAGTTCGGAGATGAAATCGGCAACGGCTTGACCCTTTTCGGCGGGTCTTGGCACGAATTGTATATCGAACTCTCCGAGTTCGATCGCCCACTTGATCAATCGGCCAGAAGTCTCTGGTTTTTGGAGCACCTGCCGAAGCAGTTGGTTGGTCAGAACTTTGATCCCGTGTGCCTGGAAATATGGCCGAAGTCTTCGTGCCGAGACTACCAGGGCTAGTGCAAGCTGCTCTAATGGGGGATACCGAAGTTCAGCGCTTTGGAGTGCTTTGCTGGCATAGAAAATTGGTAGCTCTGCCCTCTCTGGCTTTCGGACCAATACCGAACTGACAGCAGTTCCAGATACCGAAAGGTATAGATAGAGAATCTCCCCCGGTAGTGGTTTTGACAGGAGGGGTGCTCTGCCCATGTAGTCCTTTAAGTCTTGAAACGCTTTATCACACTCGGTAGTCCAGATGATATCCCGTTTGCCCCCTTTCAAGGCTTTAAAGAACGGAACACACTTGTCGGTGGCCTTGGATATGAAACGAGTCAAGGCTGCCACGCGTCCGGTAAGGCTTTGAATGTCCTTCGCCGTTTTCGGCCTCTCCATATCGATGATTGCTTTTATTTTTTCAGGGTTCGCTTCGATACCCCGCTCACTGATCATGAATCCGAGGAATTTCCCGGAAGATACACCGAAGGCGCACTTCGTTGGGTTCAGCCTCATCCGATAATCCTTCAGCACGCCGAACATGACTGACAGATTCTGTAGATGTTCCTCGGCGGTTTTGCTCTTTACCAGCATGTCGTCAACGTAAACCTCCATGATGTTGCCGATGTACTTGGCGAAGATTCTGTTGACGAGCCTTTGATACGTTGCCCCCGCATTCTTCAGGCCGAACGGCATGACATTGTAACAGTACAAACCCCTGTCCGTTATGAAGGCGGTGTGTTCGCTGTCGGGGGGGTGCATGAATATCTGATTGTATCCCGAATAGGCGTCCATAAAGCTCAGCAGTTCGTGTCCCGCGGTGGCGTCCACGAGCTGGTCTATCCGTGGCAACGGAAAGCTGTCCTTCGGGCAGGCCTTATTCAGATCGGTATAGTCTTGGCACATCCGCCAACCGCTTGTACCTTTCCGGACCATCACCGAGTTTGCCAGCCATACCGGATACGTAGTTTCTCTGATGAAGCCGATGGTTTGAAGTTTGTTGACCTCTGTGCGCATCGCTTCGTATCGTTCGGCATCATACGAACGGCGCTTCTGTCTTACAGGCTTATATGCAGGGGAGATGCTGAGCTTGTGGCTGATGACTTCAGGATCTATGCCGGGCATATCTTCGTAAGACCACGCGAATACTTCCGAATGCAGCCGCAAGAAGTCTATGAACTGCGCTCGGAGGTCAGGGGCGAGTCTGGTGCCGATCTTAACCCGACGATCGGGCTGCTCGTCATTCAGGGTTATCGTTTCCAGTTCTTCGGCAGGTTGCGTGTGTAGAGTCGGGGACTCATCTCTGGGGTCGTCAACGGGTCCCGTACCGTTCGGTATCCCCTGCACAGACATGGTCTCGTCGGGTATTTGGACAGTGGTTGACTTGAGTGTCGTGGCATAGCAAGTCCGAGCGCTGAGCTGATTTCCCCGGACAGCCCCCGTGCCGTAGGGGGTTGGGAACTTCATCAGTAGCATGTGGGGGGAAAGATGTGCTTTGATCATGGTGAGCGCCGTTCGTCCAACTATGACGTTGTACGCCGTCGGGCAATCCACGATGAGGAATTGATCGTATACCGTCGTTTTTCTTGGTGCGGTGCCGAAGGTGATGGGTAATTTCACGCTGGCGATTGGTTGGACCAAATCCCCGGAGAAACTCAACAAAGGTGTCAACTGCCGGTTTACCTGGCAGTCCTTTATTCCCATCCCTCGGAAAGCTTCGGAATAAATCACATTTACCGAGCTCCCGGTATCGATCAGCACTCTTCCTACGTCGTAGTTTGCGATTTCTGCCCGGATGATCATTGGGTCGTCATGGGGATAGAGGATGCCTTCTTCCTCCTCCTCGCAGAATGTGATTGGCTCCCAACGAACTTTCGGGATTTCCTGGCGCCGATTAAACTCTATGCCGAACACCTGAGGAAACTGCGCGGCCCGCACATATTGCTTCATTGACCGGCTGCTCATTCCTGCGATGGTGGGTCCCCCACTAATAGTGCTTATCATGTTTATCTGCCGAACCGGATTTGACATCGGCGCCGTTGGCGGCCGGGCGATGTACTGATCCAGCTTCCCCTCGCTGATCAATCGCTCAACAATTTTTCTCAGGCTTATACAGTCTTCTGTATTATGGCTGTTGTGCTGGTGGTATCGGCAGAATTTACCGGTCTCTCGGTTGTCTTGCCGATTTGGTCTTCGAGCATTCAGCTTCGGTATTATTCCATGTTCGTTCATCAGGACGGCCTCGTAGGTAGTGTTCAACAGGGTGAAGACTTCATTGGCTTGGTCGCGATTCGGTAGGGACGCTCGGTGGTCGTTGCGACCGTACCGCCCTTTCCCTTTCTTCGAGGGTTCTCTTCGATCGGCGCGGTCGTCCTTTCTCTTATGACCTGCCGAGTATGTGTCGGTTCTCCCGTAGGGTGTCGCCTTTGCCGGATAAGCACTTGATTCGGCGTTTCCTCGTGGTGTCGAAGCCGTGGGCTTTGAGTTGAAGTATTCGGCCTTGGCGTGGATGGCCGCTTGTTTCATCAGTTCGCCATACGTGCGCCAATTGCTGCTGTGCACTAGGTATCGGAAATGCGAGGACCGAAGGCCACTCTTAAAGGCGCCGTAGGCTGCCCTATCGTCTGTTTCCGGACACCTTGAGTACTCGTGACTGAAACGCGCTGCGTACTCTCTCAACGGTTCGTCCTCTCCTTGCCGAATCGTGTACAGGTCATCGGCAGAGTAAAGACGGTCCGTTTGAATCATGAAGTGGTTGAGGAAAATCTGCTTCAGTTCGTCGAAGGAATCTACCGTTTCTGGCTCTAACCGGTAGAACCAGTTCAGGGCTGCCCCGGTAAGGGAGGACGGGAATAGCAGGCACTGCCCTTCATCGCTCAAGCCCTTGCATCCGATGGCGGACTGAAATGAGTGGAGGTGGGTTAAGGGGTCTTCCGTTCCCGTATAGAACGGTATCCGAAGCTGCTGCCCTTCCCGATCCTGCCGAGAGTCCCGGATGCGCCTGGTAAATGGCCCCGGTCGAAGCTTTCCCCACTCTGGCCCCTGGGAGCGGGCGTTGTCGTTCTCCATTTTCTGGATTTTTTGAAAAAGGAGTCGTACAGCGGGGTCTCGGCTAGGGATTTCCTCGGAATCGAAGTCTTCTGTTCGCCTCTGTAGGTTGAATGGGTTAACCTCCGAGTTCCGCGAATGTGTTGCCGAACGGTAGGTGGACGTTTGCGTCCCGGACGGGATGTATTCGGATTCCGACTCCTCTTCGGGGCCCAACCCCCTCACTTTCCGAATGGGCGACTTGTCTCCCAGGACCCTCATCCGTGAATCCTTTAATCGGGCGTTCATCCTGATCGGAGACCTCTGTCTCTCTGCCTCTCGATCATTGATCCGATGTCGACAATCGGTGTAGACCTTCTTCGGGACCTGTGGCTGATCCCTGGGTGGCGGGACCACCAATTGTTTGGAAGGAGCGGGCGTTGCCATTGCTGCCTTATCGCGTTTCTTCCTCCCGTGAGGGGTCTGCAGACTTTCGGAAGAGTGAGTTATCTGGATGTTCTGCGGGTGCTGCTGGTGGAGCAGCTGCTGGGTTTCGTCCACCTTGGACGAAAGAAAGTTGTTGTGTTCCTGAAGCCTCGCCATTTCCCTCCGTAAGGTTGCGATTTGGGCTGCCAGCTCGGCTTCGGCGGTTGTTTGGGTAGCGGGAGCATTTCCGAAGGGAGTGCCTGGAGGTAGCGCTGGGCTAGCTCCGCTTTGCCTTCTGAACGGTCCTCCCTCCTCCGTTAAGAACGTAGGTATTGAAGTGGTCCCCATGTGTTTAGGAGATAGTGGGTTGATAATTCTTTGATTTCCCACAGACGGCGCCAAACTGTTGATGCGAAAAAGTGGTTCTGCACGTATTTCGTCAACTTAGTGATTTAGGCCTTCGGTAAATGACTATCCTCGGTAGATGTTCTACGGCAGAAAGGTAAGTACCTACAAAAGGTCACGTTCGGTAAATCCTTGGGTACCGGTGTGGTACCGGCCGAAGGCTCTCCGATGCTTAAGTAAGTACGGATTTAGTAAGGTTTAACTGATAGATCACACGATAGCGTACCGTTAGTTCTGATCCCCTCATTTTGGGGATATGGGTCTCCTTTTATAGGCCTTGGGAGGTGTGCACTGTGCTCATATTTCCGATGTGGGACTCTGGGCATGGATTGTGAGCATGGCACGTATCTGATGGTGAAAGAGGCCAAGATAGATGGCTTCGGTAGGGAGCATGCCGAAGGGGTCCATTGATCAGTATCGATCCCCTCCACGCGTTCGGTGGTAATAGGCCGTTTATTTTGGTATAAACAAGTAGTCTCTTACTTCCCCAGTAACTCTTATCTCTCTCGCTTGTGATCATATATATTGGTTGGTTGTTTTATATTTCTATCGCTTGTGATAAAAAAAATAGTGGAGATAAGAATGCATTAAGTATTCAATTATGTGTATTTCCTTATTACATTGGCTTTAGTTTTACTGTTTGCAACTGCTTCAGTCGAGAGGGTATTTTCCATCATAAATATTATTAAGGTCCACTTGGAAACAAAATGGGAGATCAATGATTGAGTGATAGTTTGCTTTGTTTACATTGAGAGGGATGTTTTTGCTTGAATTGAGAATGAAGCTATGATGCTACGTTTTCAAAATATTAAACCTTATTGTGGACAATTATAGCTTGTAATGTTATTTTTGACATGAATTATGAATGAAAGTACTATCGTTTCATTTTCAATATTTTTTTTTTGTTTTGAACTTTTACAGTATAACCCTATGAGATAAGATTCTTAAATCCTTCACTACATGTAGCTACCTAGGTACCTCTTGATGGACCTGAAAGGCGTGACGTTTGATTCTTAAAATATATGTGTCGTCAACTAATATTGGAACACTTGGAAGTGCATTTCCTCCTGCTCTGCAAGCTTCTTATCTCCCACACATATTGTGGTGTATTAAAATTAAGATTCTAAACTAGTCCATTTCATTGCGTCCACAACCTGAAACGTCAGTATTTAGAGAGCCTTTTTAGAAATTTACATGATTTTATTTTAGTTCATTTGACTGAATTCTGAGAATTTTGATAGCACAAAAACCGCCGGCTTCTTGGAAGATCACTGGAACAATAATTGAGAAGCGAACATCCAAATGTTCACTTCTTCTTTTTTCAACAATAGAGAAGGTTACACGAATAATAAAAACAAAAGGCTTTTTCTATAAGGGCAACTTCAGTTTAAGGAATATTGGATGGATTTTAGATTCTTTTCATAATATTATATAAATATTTTACATTAGAGACCTCGCAATTATTAGTAAATGCTCCAAAATAAATATAATCTATATATATAAAGCAAAAGGCAGAGAATGGTGAAACATTCAAAATACCAGAAAATATCCTTGGTTAATGCAAACATTAAGAACTAAACTTATTAATTAAATAAGGATAATATGGTAAATTCACACTTTTTATAAAAAATTAAAATTAAATAAAAAAAATAATGGATCCTATTTTTATGGAACACTTTTTAATTCTAAAAAAATTTTAAATTTTTTTTAAAAAAATGCCTCTCGCAAGCGCGAAAGCGCGTGCAGAGAGGCTAGTAAATAATAACACTCAAAAGTGAGGGGAAAAAAAACAAAAGAAGAAGAAACCTAGTGCCTTTTTTATATAGGAAATTTAAGAATAATGATTTTTTAAAATATACGAAGAATAATGATTATGAAGATTAAAAATAAGCAGATCCTGGTCTAGAATTTTCACGTTGCTTCTCTAATTAATTGTTTTTATTATAAAACAAAAAACAAAAAAGTGTTGTTAAACGAACCCTAAAATTAACTGAGTACACCTTATGATCTAAGTACATCCTAATATTTTAATAAAAATATAAAATTAATTAAGTACACCCTATGTAACTACTAAAAATACCATTAGTACACCCTAATACACTCCATCACACAAAGTAAAGAAACAAAATCGACAGCCTTTGGAGAGAAAAAAGAGAAACATATCCCACCAATAGTCGGTTCCTCCCGCAACCACAAAGTGAAAGGAACCAAATGCCAAAGTGTTTCATTAAGCTAATAGCTAGTATACCTCAAATGCCAAAGTCGTACCTGCACAAAAACCACAAAATTAACTGAACCAAATAAAATATCACCTCAATTGCAACCACAACCACGTCTCTAGAAAATCATCTTCCCGTTTCTTGTACAACATCATCAGTATCCTTGTCTTTATTTTCAATATGTTGTTAATCATCATCTACAATAAGGAATCGTGGAGGGAAGACAATAATTCAAGTTTATCAGATAAATAGAGCAGAGAAATAGACTCTTACAAGTTTCATGGCAAGACAATAATTCAGCGCAAGACCTTCGAACATTCAACGACACCTCCTTGCCACTCCGCTAGTGCTCGCTATTTGATTATGGTTGAATATGTGGCAAGTAGGGTGTACTTATTAAAATTATATTTGTTTCACAATTTAATATATCTTTTTTGGTCATTTTATATTAGGATAAAGTAGTAATTCAATAAATAGTTTGATAGTAGAGTGTATTCAGTTAATTTTTAAGTTTCGTTTAGCAGCACTCAAAACAAAAAGATGTCAAATAAAATATGGGGAACAAAATATCTTGCTTGAGGTTAACTTGAAATTTCAACACTGGTCAAAGAGGCCGCGTGCATTATATGAAGGAACACGGAACCATCGATGTAAAATTAATGAATCTATGGTCTTGAAATCTTCCTTCGCCTCCAAGATAATTGACAAAGTCTCATTTATTTTTTTTGATGAAAAAGTCTCATTTCTATTTCACTATAAATATAGGACGACATTTATCCTGATCATGTCCGCTCAAGTCTAAATAAACCCACACAATCAGCCTTCACCACTTTCCACTATTCTTACAAACAAATGGCTATCTTTTCGCCCATTCTCAATTGCTTCATGCCATTGTCAAACTCACAGGTCTCAGATGATGCAGGAGGCAGTGCAAAAGCTACTTCTTTAAAGGAATCCAAGAAAAGCAAATCAAAATCATCGTCGTCGTCGTCGTCGGGAGCTCCCATCATAGTCTCTTACTTCCCCCATAATTCCTACCGTTCTCTCTTGTGATTGTGATTGTTTTTCTGCGTGCAAGAAAAGCAAGTTTTGAATTTGAGTATGCCTACTTCAGTACTGTAAATAGATGAGGAGTTGGCCTGGATACACACAGAAGCCAATTGGGTGTAGTACGATATGATTTATTGTTAATTTCTTCTTTAAATTCAGGATTTTGGTGTTGATAATTTGATTGCGATTCAAGTAATAAAACTGCCCAGAAGCAGCTATATTTGCCTTTCATGAGTTTCACTATTTAATGAGTACTTCGTTTTAGCAATTGAGAGTAACAATTTGAACTTAAAACCTCTTTCAACTAATTTATTTATTTTTAAAAAAGCGTCAATATAATATTGAGAGGAAATAACTAATACAAAAAGAAACTAAGGTTTACAGTCCTCATGAAGGACATCAGTTTCCAATTTGAACCTGCCACATTTAGAATAATATATGTATATATATTTTTTTTTCATATTGATATATTGTTACTTCTAGGTGTGTCTACGACTCCAACCAAAATATATATTCCCCATATTGGAGTAGGGCAGAGAAGTTGTTCCCCTATGAATGGAGAATCCCAATTTGTATTACGGGTATAAAGGCTAGGATGAGGAGAAAAAGTAAATGGGGATGGGGAAGGGAAGGACATACGCATTCCCGATTCGCCCTATTGTCATGTTTTTCAATCCCTAATTTTCAGGAAGCCAAAATATTTTTCATAACAATTATATTGTTTACATACCCAATGGACAAATTTTTATTTTTATTTTTTGGTTTTTGGTTGTAAATTGGGGCAAGTTCGTAACTTTTTTTCAATAAGATTGAGAAGCAATTTTACATTATTTCATAATAAAAATCACTAACAAAAAAAGTGGCAACAGTCACCATTATTTGTGACATTTGGTGACTAATACTGGGATGAATAAAGACTTCAGTCACCAAATGTCACCAAATAATGGTGACTGTTGTCAATTATTTTCTTTTTTTTGCATTAGTGTGATTTGGCTAGCAAAATCATCCTTATATTATATATATATATATATATATTTCAACCAGATCAACGCATCCCCACTACGGAAACGAAATTTCCTTAGTCCTTTTTCTGTGAAACAAAGCCAAGTCCGCTTTCCATCCCGCGTTTAGCCTAAGAAAATTTGATTAGTTAATTGGAGTAGTTATATAGTTTATGTCATAAACTGCTTGTCAACCTTATTAAAGAAATTAATGAAAAGCAATATAATTGTGTGGTTACACAAAATATTACATACACGCATGTCTTCTTTGCTCTCTTTATCTCTCCCTCTTGTAGTGGGTCGTGTTGCCTGCTTTTTTATTGGGTTGACATGACACAGCCCATTAAAATAACAAATGATTGACCTGTTAAGGAAATAAAAAACAACCAGAGAAGAGTTGGGGAAGGAGAGAAGGGAATTAGAGGACGACCGACCATGACTTTAGACATTAGTCTGGACTAACCAACGTGATAGTGATGAATTAGTGCAGCATGTACAGTGTATTTGTCTTCCGAGAGTTGCAAGCTTTCTCGCCTTGTCACCCTCTCTCCGTCACCTTTACAGTTTTTTAATCAGTTTATTACTATTTTATTATTATTAAATGAATAGGAGAGAGCACTAAAGACTAAACCCTGCCGCCCATGGTGGTTGTAGAAGTCAATTTATATACGCGTTTGCTGATGGCTGCAGTTTTTTCAATCAGCTGGGTAATCTTTGCCTTGTGGAAACAAAACGTGGCATGATGAAATTTACAATGTTTTTGGTCGTATACGACGGAGTCAAGGCAGCCACAATACCAAGAAAATGGAGAGAACCATCTGTTGACTTGCTTGATTGCTTGTCCTCCAAGTTCCACGTGGTTAATAAAAAATCCCACTATAAAAATGAAGTACCGTCTTGACTTGATCCTCATCAAACAACCAGTTATCTCATCTTTAATCTTTGGCCCTCTTCAAATCTCTCTCAGCTCTACTTTATCCTCAGCTAAAAAACTACCTCAGGAATTCCTTTTAGGCATACAAGTTACAACAGAGAGTAAATTTTATCAACACTAGTTAATGGGGTTCTTCTCTGCTTTTTCGAATTGTTTCATGCCGTCGTTGTCATCACAACGGGTTTCCGATGATGCTGGTGGGTCTTCTGGAGTGAAAGTGTCGAAGGAATCCAAATGCAAATCAAAGTCTTCATCAGAAGCTCCTTTAGTAGTCTCTTACTTCCCCAGTAACTCTTATCTCTCCCGCTTGTGATCGTATATATTAGTTGGTTGTTTTATATCTCTCTCGCTTGCGATCAAAATCATGATCAGAAGAAGCTCCATGAGTGCAGAACGTTGGCAATTATAGCGACCAAGAATCGAAAGTATGTTCGAAAAATATCTGGAGTGGAAACGGGGGACCACACTTTGGCAGATATGCGTATGGTCCCTGGCTAAAAAAACTAGCATTGGTAACATATGATAACACATTAATTGGAGGCTAAGAGCTCACTTTTGATCTCTGTAATTTGTTTTTTTTCGTTTTTGGTCTTTGTAGTCTCAATTCGATCACTTTTACCATTGTAATTTTATAACTGTGGCAATTTACAATAAAGAAATTCTGTCAATTTTATTCACACCGTCAGGTTTATTTATGTCTAATTATACCATTTCTACCATTTTATTCAAGTTAAAACTCTCCATTTTATGTTACGACGCGAATATGGGAATTTGGGTTTAGAGTTCTTCCGTTTGTGTTTTTTTTTTTGGGTGATGAAAACATTATGGGCCTCATTTCATTGTGGTGTTTCTTCTTGGGCTCATTTTAAAATAAAAATATCTGATCTTTTCATTTTTTATTATTTTACTTTTTTTGTCATTGGTCGAAAGAATAGAAAATCGATCATCACATCAAAAAAATTATTGTAAATGTTAGGGCTAATATCAAAATACTCCCTGAATGTTTGGGGTCATTCTCAATATGAGTCCTTAAGTTTCAATTTCATCAATTTACATTCCATTATTTTCAAATCTGATAAATTTAAGGGTTAATTACAGTTTAATACCTCGTGGTTATACCTTTAAGACATGTTAGTCCCTATCTTCTTAATTTTTACAATTACATACCCCGATCTTTTTAATTTGTTACAATATAGTTCCACTGTTAGGGTTTCCGTCAAATCTCTTCGTTAGTTGCCTACGTGGCATTTATGGGTTCCACATTTTGATTTTTTTATATTTAGGTGTAATAAAATATTTATATAATTTTAAAAATCAATTAAAAAATAAGAAAAAAACCCACACCACCCATTTTCTTCACCATCCAATGGAAAAAGAAACAGATCTTCGTCGTGTTTGTCTTCATCGCCAACGTCACACCACCCATTTTCTCCTCAGATCTGAACCTTTTTCTTCTTCTTTGTCAGTTGCAACCTTTTTATCGAGACCCAATTTTCCATAAACTCTTCTTATTTCCCCCATTTTCAAGCAATGGGGAAGCAAAAACTAAACCCTGCAAATTAGTTGAAAGAGAGATGGGGAGGGTCTTCATGGTTAGTATGGTCGTGGGGTGGAGGGGGTGATGGCTTGTTGGGATAGGAAGGGAGAAGAAAAGGGGGAGAAGGTATGGTGGTCATGGGGTGAAATGGGGCGCTAGTTTGGTCGGTTCCGAAGATTTTTGGTTTCTTCTCTTTTTCTTCAATTTTTCCAAAAAAATAATATTTTATTGGGCTAACAACAAAACACACCCTTGATGTTTGGTCATTCTCAATATGGCCACCAAGGTTTCAATTTCACCAATTTACACCCAAATGTTTTAAGATTCGATCAATTTGCACTTTCCGTTAATTTGACTGTCTAGTCTTCTGTTAAATTGATGATGTGGCAATGAGGGACCACTTTTGTGCTTATGTGTCAATAAAAGTAATAAAAAATCATTAAAATGATAAAACATTAATATGATTTTTTAAAAACTAATATTTTTAAAGGGTAATGCTAAGGAGATCATCTATTTGTACCATATTTGTGTACCATCTGATATAGCTGTTGAGTTGGCTATGCCACACTATTAAATGAGTTTTTAACATTTTTAATTTTTAATTACTTTTTTCCCCCATACAGAAACCTAAGAGCCGTTTAGTTTTTCACATCGTTGCTTAGACCTCCTCCCCTACACCTACCTCCTGCCAATCTGCCAGCGATAAGAAATCTTACCGGATGTCTCCCTCAGGCCGACGATTGCTCCCCTTCTCCCAGTTTTTCATGCTTCTATTTTTATTTTAAACGTTTTTTTCCCTTTTCTTCTCAAGGGAATGAAAATAGATTCGGCAATTAGTTGTTCAACGTTGGTGGTTCAATTGGGTAGATATTATATTTGGGTTTGATTGAGTGGCAGTGATGTCAATCTGGTTTGATGGAGTGGTGGTGTTTTTGATTGCGTGCTGGTGGTGGTTCAAGCTCTACGTGTGGTTGAGATTCCAAGCGACTGTGTTTGACGATCTGTGCTGGTGACGTTTGACGGCGGTGGTGTTTAACAGTGTTGGTCGTGGTTAGGTGGTGGTTGTGGTTTGATCAGGTGTAGTTGTCTGTGTTGGTGGTGATGGTTTGACTGGTGGAGGTTATGTTTGAAGATGTTGAATCTGTATTTTCATAATTATAACTAGACTTTTGAATTCGTTTTCAGAAATCAAATTTCAAAAATTGGGACATGGCAGGTGGTTTGTGCAATGGTGGAGTGTTCTTATAGGTAGGCAAAGTAATAGAAAATAGTGGTTAATTTTTTTGTCACTGTCAGATTGAAAAATTCTGGTTTATTGTGGTAGATTAGGGAGAAGATAAGGGAGGAGGAAGAAGAGGAGTTAGGCGAAGAACTAGTTGAAGATACGGGAAACCAAAATTCTCACGTGCTTGGTTTTCTGTAAAGTGAAGGGTAAAAAAAAATAAAAAAAAATAAAAAAAATATTAAAAGCTCATTTAATGATGTGGCAAAGGCAACTCAATAGCCACATCAGATGATACATAAATATGGTACAAATAGATGGTCTCCCTAGCATTACCCATTTTTAAAACATAACTAAAACAAAAACCAAAAAAAAAAAAAAAAAAAAAAACCAAAGTATCTTCTCAACCAGTTATTCTCTTTCTCTCTCTCTCTCCCCCAACCACCTTCTCCGACCCACCTGAAAAATCTGGCGCCAGCCCATCCTAACAAACCCTCCCCGACATCGACCCAACCAAGCCAATCACATATGTATAGGCAATCGCCACGGAACCGACTATGAAGAAGCTTATTGCCTTGTTCACGGCTCAAATTCCAAACCTAGAAGCCAAATGCGACCTAATCGATCTACAAACCTTCCTATTTTTAGATATAGAAAATTCATCGCTCACTCTAACATTGCCTATCTTAATAGCCTGATCCTCTGCTGCTTCGAATTGGGGTTTAGAATCATCATACATCGTATCGAAATAAAGAGCACCAAATAGAGATCAAGAACAATTAGACCTGTCTTTGGGGTTTATCCCCCCTTGTTCACCAAAAAAGAAGAAGAGAAAAGATGAACAATTAGACATAAAAGCACCCAAATCATGATTCACACCAATTTGGCTCGAGGAAGGCTCGATTAGGTGCTTGTGGACCGGAGATGAATCCAATCTCACAATGAATTAACTCAAATGGTCTAACAGACAAAATTGAACTAGCAGAAAAAGGAAGTCGACATTGTTTTGCAAGTGCACAAACATCACAAGCATTATTGGATTTGAAAGGGAAATTGAGCAAATTTTTTGCCATAAAATCTAATCTAGAGGAAGATAGATGCCTTAATTGGCGATGCCACAAGTCGATGGAGGAGGTGACATGAGAACAAGATGGGTGGCTAGCAATGGCAGTGGAGGATTTGAATTTAGGGCTCGGTGTTGTTGACGCCAATGCAACTAAGTAATAAAGTCCGCCTTGTTGTTTACCCAAACCAATCGTCGTCTTCGTCGTCAAGTCCTGCAAAATACACCAATAGAGAAAAAAGGTTATAGAACAATTGAGACCTCTTGTAACTTGACTCACAGACATCAAATCCACCTTAAAAGATAGCACACCAAGCACATTTTTCAAAGAAATAACAGAGTTCAAAGGTAAAGTTCCAGTAAATGTGATTGGAGCTTGTTCTCCACTTGGCATAATAACTGGCGGTAAAATAGTGTTCTGACGACAGTTGACAAGAAAATTTGGAGAATAAGTAATATGATCAGTTGCACCACTATTGAGGATTAATCGATGGAGGCCCAACGGTGCTTGTGACAAACCTGAAGAAGTACCAGCAGCATTGGCCTTAGGATTGGAGGATTGATTTGGCCCTTTATTGTTCATAATCAAGGTCTAAAATATCGGTGATATCGGAAATATCGGTAGTCCAAAAACACGGAAATTTCGATGGAAATATCGGGATATTATCGATATCGATAAAAATTGAATAAAAACCACGGAAATTGTAAGAAAAACTTGGAAATTTTTATTGAAACTTTGGAGGATGCTTATTTAGTCAATTATCTATTAGTTTATCACAAAAAATTGGAAGGAAATGCATTGCATGATGGATTTAACTAATTTAAGTTGATTATATAGCGAGCTGACAAACACTGTGAGTGTAGAAAATATGTAGTAATTAATGAAAGAAGATTAAACACACCACAATCATTTATATATAATAATTTACGATAATATTTTACATTTTATACATTGCATGGTAAGATACATAAATGACTTAGTACCACATAGAGTTCCTATGAGGTTCAAAACTTTCACTATCTTCATCATCTCTATGTGTAGAGTAAGTGTATTGTGAAGAGTAGTCATCGAATGATAAATCCCCAAAATAATTTTGCATGTAATTGTTAACATGCCACCCATATGGATCCGAGATTGGTTGACGCTGTCCATGAGCAAAATCATTTGAAGATTGAGTCTCAGATTCTTTCCATGAGCTGCTCGATTCCTTCCTAAGAGGAATGGGATATGAAGGGTAGGGAAATGGTTGGTTATGAGTATAATCATAGTTACTACTTCCCACTCCAACAGAGTCTGAAGTTATAGATAACGAATCATCTTCTTGACTTGACAAAATCGCCTTGCCTCTTTCTCTACGAGTATAGTCCTTCCCTATGGCACCAATTCCTGGTCCTGCCCGCCTACTCCCATGGTCCTCATCTTGTGTTGCATGCGTGAAGTTTGCCTCACCAGTGAAGGGGCTCATAAATTCAGGAGACAGTCCAACATAGTTTCCATATCCACCACTACCTCCAGCTCCACTATATCCTTCATCATTCCCACCTCTAGTGGTAGGCGAGTCTCCTGATCTTGTACTAGAGCTATCATTAGTATCGGCGGGATCTTGTGGTTGAGTAGGATTGGAAGAAGGAGGAATTCCTTTATTTCTTGGTCTTGGGCGCAAAAGTTCTTCCAAAGAGTCAGCGCTGCTAGATCCCACCTCCTCCTCTAATACTCTTTCTACATTTATCCCTTCATTACGTGCTTCTTCAGCAACTCTTGGAGCTGGGTTGCCTTCATCATCATCTAAATGAAGAGGTCTTATCCATTGATAAAGTTGGTTACCTTCTGTATCATCATCTTCAGCAGCAATATCAAACACATCTAGTGGGTCACCACGGTCGACATGATCTATTTCTGCTTCCTTATCTCGAATTTGAAGCTTCATGTTGTAGTAGCAATAAACTAATTTTTCCAACCTATTATGAGCCAACCTATTTCTTTGCTTTGTGTGAATGAGTGCAAATGTACTCCAATTTCTTTCACAAGCAGATGAGGAAGTTGTTTGTGATAATACTTTGATTGCTAACTTTCTCACAGTTGGTGCATCAGTCCCATACATGATCCACCATTCAGCTGTAATGAAAAATAATGTTGATAAGTCTAATAACTCCAACAAATTCTATTATAAACTGATAGTGAAATATGTTTACACTCACTAGGAGACATTTTTGTTCGAGCAGCAACTGATGTTGGTTCTCCAAAAGTTCTTCTTGCATCTTTAAACCATGTTAGCTGAATTCAATAAATCGTGTTAGTGTAATCCAACAATGTAATTATTATAATTTAAGTAATTGTGTACCTCATTTCCAAATTGGCCAACAGCTGGTGATGCAGGGTCTAATTTAGAATATACTTTGTGTACAGCACGTATAAGGGTACCATCATCTCCAACACCGGGTCTGTATTGGTATCGAGGATTCAAATAATATGCTGGTCAAAGAAACATATACTATAATAAGAAAAATAATACTTATTCAACTAAAGAAATGAATTGCAAATTATGACATAATTTATACCTGCTGCATGCAAATCGTGATATAATGTTTTATACCATCGGTCATCAATTATCTTTATGACCCACCTTGCACCATGTTTTTTTTCCAATTCCTCCTTCACTACACGCATTAACTCATATATTGCCCCCATAGTAGGATACACCTCTGTGTCAACGATCCGTAAAACTTTGTAAAGAGGCTCAAACACTTGGCACACATGTTCTGATTGAGTCCAAAAAGAATGATCAAGCACTATACTTTCCACCATACGACCTGCATTTGAGCGGCTGAAATTGTGGTTGGCCCAATCTTCGCTAGTGAATAGTTGCTTTAACCCTGATTTCTTTTTAAGTAGGCTGTCTAATGCAATATAGTTTGTGGCGAATCGAGTGGTAGCTGGACGAATAATTTCTCCTTTGCAAAATTCACGCATCTTTGCCAACAACCAACCGTGATTGTAAATATAATTTGTGATTGTTCTAGCTCTTTTTATGACATTGGAAATATTCTCTCTCTTCCCCATTGCCTCAAACATGAGATCAATACAATGTGCTGCACATGATGTCCAAAATACATTATGATGCTTCATTAACTTTTTTCCGACTTTGACAAATGCAGAACCGTTGTCGGTCACGACTTGGACAACATTATGCTCTCCCACCTCCATGATCACATCCCTCAATAGTTTGTAAATATACTTGTAGTTCTTTATATGGTCTGAAGCATCAACAGACTTCAAAAAAATTGTCTTTCTCTTTGAGTATACCATGAAGTTTATGATAGACAATCTGGTCGGGCCAGTCCATCCGTCACACATGATTGTGCAACCATTAGTTTCCCACTTTGACCTCAACTTGTTGACATACTCGCTAATGTCTTTATACTCCATTTCCAAATATTTGTTTCTTACCTCATAGGGAGTAGGAGGTTGTACTCCAACACTGGCCTGTTGACATCCCAATACCATATTTTTGAAATGATGTGATGATGCCTTCTCAGCAGGGACATTGTCATAGATAAAGAACTTGCTAATTAGACGCCCCATTCCCTCCTTCACATTACCTCCAGCGAAATAACTCCAAACACTCTTTTGGCGTGCTTTGGATGATTTATATAAACTTGGGGCCATTGGTGGTGTTGGTTGTGATTCCCTAACACTTGCTCCCCGTCTCATCTGTGCACCACCACTTGTCCCGGAAACTTGTGCTCTATTTGGAAGTTTGTGGAGGTGTTCTCTTTCCCATGCTGACTGTTTGGAGGCACGTAATGCTTGTTTAAAATTGCGTCGCTCTTCAGGTCCCATGTCATCATCATATTCATCCTCATCGTCATCATCATCACTGTCAACTGCTTGGCCAATGACTTCTCCTCGTAGTCCAGCTCGAATATTTTCCATTCCATGTGTTTTCTTTTCCTTCTGGTGGTGTTTATTTTTTAACAATGTGGTGATGAATGCCTTCACTTCTGGGGGAACACTATCGCATCGTTGGACATTATTTCCTAGATCTAATCCACTAAGATGATACTTAAGTCGTGTCACTCCACCACTCTTCATTACCCGACCACAATATTTGCAAATTGAGCCATTTTTGTTTCCGTCTATTGGGTCTCCATGTTCCCAAGCCGGATCACGTTTAACAACTCCACTAGACATCTTAAACGTACCTATATTTATTTGTCATAGAAATTATGTAATTATTTTTGGCCAAAAAATATAATAGTGACAGTTATATAAGAGAACCTAAATAATAAAGTTATTCTACGGAAGAATTAAATAGGAAGCAAGGAAAATGATTGTAGGAATTTAAGTAATTACGCAAATAATAATGAATAATAAAACCTAATAATGAATAATAATCCAATTCAGTAATAAAATAATAAATAACATTAAACATATTAAAATTATCCTAGAGAATAATTATACAACATTACTTAATTACTTCAAAGAATTAACATGCAAGTATTATTTGGTTCTCATATCACATGCACCAGTTCACACAAATTTTTTGTTGTTGTATAAATTACAATAACATATATATAAGTTTGTAAACTTACCTTAAATATGAAACTCTTTGTGTAAAGGCCAAATAGAATATGCATGAACCAACAAGAAAACAATAATGAAACAAGTGTAACAAAATGTGATGGAAGCATATAAAGTCTTTAATAATGAATTTAGAGACAATAAATACACATGTAAGTGACCAAATAAAGAATAGAAAAATTAAAAACCACATGTCATTGACTAAGTAATTAATTGACACAATTTAAAATATAATACCACCCTTAAATTTGGAATAGATAATAATAAACATGCAAATTAAATAACAATAATGAATGAGAATAACTTACTATGAACTTGTGGGGAAATTGAGGTTGATAGATGTTGAGAAAAATATGAGCATTATGTTTTGTTTTGGAAAGATGTTGAGAAACAAGAGACGGCATGGTAACCTAACTATATGTATAGAAATATGACTACAACTAATTAGTTAGGTGTGTGGTTGAATGGTGGAGTGAATGAGTTAGTTGAAACGTGGTGAGTAGTTGAAAAGTTGAAACTTGAAAACCAACTTGCATTTAGTTATTATATATATTAGATTACATAGATAATAATCACAAACTGACGACCAGTGCAGTGGTTAAGAGGCTGCCAACTTCGCAAGGGGGCTGGGTTCGAGCCCCAGCGTGCGCAGGTGAGGGAGTTTACATGTTTAATTTTTGAAATTTCATCTCGCGATGTTATCGCGAATATCGCGATATATTGACCATTTGAAGCAGAATATTGAACGAAAATATCGCAACCGAAATATCCTCGAAAATATCGACGAAATTATCGATATATTGACGATAAATGGAAGGTTGTGTGCGAAAATATCGTCTGTCCAAAAAAACGATATTTTCGCCGAAATATCGGCGAAAATATCGGCATTTAATACTATGTTCATAATAGATAATATCTGTTGAAATTGTAGATCAGAGAGTCTATTCATCACCGACTGCATCTCCTGCATTGTTGGACCTTCCTTGACATGATTGACTGAAGAGTGAGCAGTTTGATTTATGTTTCGGATGCCTTGGTGGATACCCATGCAACTTCCAACATGTGTCTCATACATGATGATCCTTGTCCTGGTCGAACGACTAGACCTACGGGTTCATCTCTTCAAACGGCCATGGCTGCAGTCTCAGTTGTCTCACATACATCACCTAAGCTGCGTTATTTTTCTTCTTGAACAATGGAAGAGTAGGCCTGGCGAACATCAGGTAACGGATTCATCAATAAGATCTGCCCTCAGATTACTTTGTAGGACTCATTTAGGCCCATGAGAAATTGCATCAATTGGCGTCGCTTATGATCTGCCCCACAAGAGCAAACGGTGTCATTATAAAACCCAGTTCATCCCATAATCCTTTCAGCTTCGTATAGTATGCCGCAACAGTCATGTAAGCTTGGGAAAGACAAGTGATGTCCCTCTAAATTTGAAAAATACGAAGGGCGTTGCTCTGAGAAAAACAATCCCAAAGGTCTTCCCAAACCTCTTGGGCTGTAGTTAAATATATGACACTATCTGCAAGATCAGGTGTGATTGAATTGAGGATCCACGAGAGAATCATATCGTTGCATCTTCTCCATGAAGCATGATCATCTGGACGGCTCTTGGCAAACGGCATTTTTATTGAACCATCTATAAAACCCAACTTGGATTTAGCGTTTAAAGAGATGGTCATGGCTTGGCACCAGGTCGAATAATTATCACCACTGAGAGGCTTGGAAATAAGGACCAATCCTGGATGATCGGAATGGTAGAGAAAAAAAGGATCGACGGCATTATTCTTGCCTTCATTGTTCTTATCTTCCTTCGAAGATTACTCGCGCTCCATGATGAGGAGCAATGGTAGAGGAAAGAAAAATTGAGACGGCAAAAGAAGCAGAAAGCTAGGGTATGTCTTCCTGCTCTGATACCATGTAAAATAGGGAAGAAAGATATTTGCCTGAATGAATTTCATTGAGTCTGAGAGTGTAACTTTATACACGAGATTTCCTACAATGATGCTAAGCCATTCTAGGAATCTAAATTACAATAGGTAAAGAAATATTCTACAGCATACAATTAATATATTTGTTTCCTAATCCATCCTGTGAACATTAGGAAATCATTGACCTTCTTAACACTTATTGGGGCACAGAACCTCCTTGGCTTGGCTGTCCCTGTAGAATTTAAATTTTTGGGATTTTTAATTAGTGTTGAGATTCCTGGGAATTGGCAGAGTTGAAGAAAGGGAGGAGATGAAGGGGAGAGAGATCAAGTTAACGTCAGTTTAGAAATTTATTTATTTATTTTAAAAAATCGAAATTTATGTAAGTTTGATGTGTTATATTTTAAGTCATTAGTTAGGGCTCAAATGAAATGAAATGCGGAAAAATGCGTGGACTCAATGCAGAGGCTCGGAATCCTGTAATATATATAAAGCAAAAGGCAGAGAATTGTGAAACATTCAAAATACCAGAAAATCTCTTGGTTAATTAAAACATTAAGAATTGAAATTATTAATTAAACGAGAATAATATGGTAAATTTATTTATTTTATATTAAAAAATTTAAATTTAAAAATAAAATCAGATAATAAGTTATACTTTTATGAAACACAACTATCCATATTATCTTTTCTTAATTTTTAAAATAAATAAAAAACTAATTGGCACATACCTCAGCATGTGCTAAGGGACTAATTATATATTATAAGAGAAATTGTCCAGATGTATTGTAATTGGAATTAAAGACTTCAATATCTTTGAACCGCGTGGTCCTACATATGTCTATTTATCCACAACATCAGCCTTCTAGGAAGTTTACATGTTGAATTTATCATCAGGATTTCATATTTCAATGGCAAACAGAAGAAGTTTATGTTAGAATTACTCAAACTTCAGCTTTGACGCAGCCAATTAGCTTTTCCCCTCCACCAGAAACATCCTATTAATTATATATAATATAATGTATTGTAAGTAGAATATTCTAGACTCATGTTATAACTTAGTGGCTGGAAAACATTTTGAGATGTCGGTTACCACCGAACACGTGGATGAAATCGATACTGATCAACGGACCTCTTCGGCATGCTACCTACCGAAGCCATCTATTTTGGCCTCTTTCACCAGCAGACACGTGCCATGCTCACAATCCATGCCCAGAGTCCCACATCGAAAATATGAAAACAGTGCACACCTCCCAAGGCCTATATAAGGAGACCCATATCCCCAAAAGGGGGAAATCAGAACTAACGGTACGCTATCGTGTGATCTGTCAGTTAAACTTTACTAAATCCGTACTTACTTAAGCATCGGAGAGCCTTCGGCCGGTACCACACCGGTACCCAAGGATTTACCGAACGTATCCTTTTGTAGGTACATATCGTTCTGAAGCAGAACGCTTACCGAAGACAGTCACCTACCGAAGGATTAATTTAACTAAGTTGACGAATCACGTGCTGAACCACTTTTTCGCATCAACAGTTTGGTGCCGTCTGTGGGAAACCGAAAAATTATCAACCCACTATCTCCTAAACACATGGGGACCACTTCAATACCTACGTTCTTAGCGCTAGAGGGAGGACCGTTCGGAAGGCAGAGCGGAGCTAGCCCAGCGCTACCTCCAGGCACTCCCTTCGGAAACGCCCCCGCTACCCAAACAACCGCCGAAGCCGAGCTGGCAGCTCAAATCGCAACCTTACGGAAGGACATGGCGAGGCTTCAGGAACACAACAACTTTCTTTCGTCCAAAGTGGACGAAACCCAGCAGCTGCTCCACCAGCAGCACACGCAGAACATCCAGATAACTCACTCTTTCGAAAGCATGCAGACCCCTCATGGGGGGAAGAAACACGATAAGGCAGCGATGGCAACGCCCGCTCCTTCCAAACAATTGGTGGTCCCGCCACCCATGGATCAGCCACATGTCCCGAAGAAGGTCTACACCGATTGTCGACATCGGATCAATGATCGGGAGGCAGAGAGACAGAGGTCTCTGATCAGGATGAGCGCCCGACTAAGGGATTCACGGATGAGGGTCCTGGGGGACAAGTCGCCCATTCGGAAAGTGAGGGGGTTGGGCCCTGAAGAGGAGTCGGAATCCGAGTACATCCCGTCCGGGACGCAAACGTCCACCTACCGTTCGGCAACACATTCGCGGAACTCGGAGGTTAACCCACTCAACCTACAGAGGCGAACAGAAGACTTCGATTCCGAGGAAATCCCTAGCCGAGACCCCGCTGTACGACTCCTTTTTCAAAGAATCCAGAAAATGGAGAACGACAACGCCCGCTCCCAGGGGCCAGAGTGGGGAAAGCTTCGACCGGGGCCATTTACCAGGCGCATCCGGGACTCTCGGCAGGATCGAGAAGGGCAGCAGCTTCGGATACCGTTCTATACGGGAACGGAAGACCCCTTAACCCACCTCCACTCATTTCAGTCCGCCATAGGATGCAAGGGCTTGAGCGATGAAGGGCAGTGCCTGCTATTCCCGTCCTCCCTTACCGGGGCAGCCCTGAACTGGTTCTACCGGTTAGAGCCAGAAACGGTAGACTCCTTCGACGAACTGAAGCAGATCTTCCTCAACCACTTCATGATTCAAACGGACCGTCTTTACTCTGCCGATGATCTGTACACGATTCGGCAAGGAGAGGACGAACCGTTGAGAGAGTACGCGGCACGTTTCAGTCACGAGTACTCAAGGTGTTCGGAAACAGACGACAGGGCAGCCTACGGCGCCTTTAAGAATGGCCTTCGGTCCTCACACTTCCGATACCTAGTACACAGCAGCAACTAGCGCACGTATGACGAACTGATGAAGCAAGCGGCAATCCACGCCAAGGCCGAATACTTCAACTCGAAGCCCACGGCTTCGGCACCACGAGAAAACGCCGAATCAAGTGCTTATCCGGCAAAGGCGACATCCTACGGGAGAACCGACACATACTCGGCGGGCCATAAGAGAAAGGACAACCCCGCCGATCGAAGAGAACCCTCGAAGAAAGGGAAAGGGCGGTACGGTCGCAACGACCACCGAGCACCCCTTCCGAATAATGACCAAGCCAATGAAGTCTTCACCCTGTTAAACACTACCTACGAGGCCGTCCTGATGAACGAACATGGAATAATACCGAAGCCGAATGCCCGAAGACCAAATCGGCAAGACAACCGAGATACCGGTAAATTCTGCCGATACCACCAGCACAACAGCCATAATACAGAAGACTGTATAAGCCTGAGGAAAATTGTTGAGCGATTGATCAGAGAAGGGAAGCTGGATCAGTACATCGCCCGGCAGCCAACGGCGCCGGTGCCGAATCCGGTTCTCCAGATAAACATGATAAGCACTATTAGCAGTGGCCCCACCATCGCAGGAATGAGCAACCGATCGATAAAGCAATATGTGCGAGCCGCACAGTTTCCTCAGGTGTTCGGCATAGAGCTTAATCGGCACCAGGAAATTCTGAAAGTTCGTTGGGAGCTAATCACATTCTGCGAGGAGGAGGAAGAAGGCGTCCTCTATCCCCATGACGACCCAATGATCATCCGGGCAGAAATCGCAAACTACGACGTAGGGAGGGTGCTGATCGATATCGGGAGTTCGGTGAACGTGATTTTTTCCGAAGCTTTCCGAGGGATGGGAATAAAGGACTGCCAGGTAAACCGGCAGTTGACACCTTTGTTAAGTTTCTCCGGCGATTTGGTCTAACGATCGATAGCGTGAAACTACCCATCACCTTCGGCACCGCGCCAAGGAAAACGACGGTATACGATCAATTCCTCATCGTTGATTGCCCGACGGCCTACAACGTCATAGTTGGACGAACGACACTCACCATGGTCAAAGCGCATCTTTCCCCCCACATGCTACGGATGAAGTTCCCAACCCCCTACGGCACGGGGGCTGTCCGGGGAAATCAGCTAAGCGCTCGGACTTGCTACGCCACGGCACTTAAGTCAACCACTGTCCAAGTACCCGACGAGACCATGTCTGTCCAGGGAATACCGAACGGTACGGGACCCGTTGACGACCCCAGGGATGAGTCCCCGACTCCACACACACAACCTGCCGAAGAACTGGAAACGATAACCCTGAATGACGAGCAGCCCGATCGTCGGGTTAAGATCGGCACCAGACTCACCCCTAACCTCCGAGCGCAGTTCATAGACTTCTTACGGCCTCATTCGGAAGTATTTGCGTGGTCTTACGAGGATATGCCCGGCATAGATCCTGAGGTCATCAGCCACAAACTCAGCATCTCCCCCGCATATAAGCCTGTAAGACAGAAGCGCCGTTCGTATGATGCCGAACGATACGAAGCAATGCGCACAGAGGTTAACAAACTTCAAACCATCGGCTTCATCAGGGAAACTACGTATCCGGTATGGCTGGCAAACTCGGTGATGGTCCGGAAGGGTACAGGCGGGTGGCGGATGTGCCAAGACTATACCGATCTGAATAAGGCCTGCCCGAAGGACAGCTTTCCGTTGCCACGGATAGACCAGCTCGTGGACGCCACCGCCGGACACGAACTGCTGAGCTTCATAGACGCCTATTCGGGATACAATCAGATATTCATGCACCCCCCTGACAGCGAACACACCGCCTTCATAACGGACAGGGGTTTGTACTGTTACAACGTCATGCCGTTCGGCCTGAAGAAAGAGGGGGCAACATATCAACGGCTCGTCAACAGAATCTTCGCCAAGTACATCGGCAACATCATGGAAATTTACGTTGACGACATGCTAGTAAAGAGCAAAACTGCCGAAGAACATCTACAGAATCTATCAGTCATGTTCGGCGTACTGAAGGATTATCGGATGAGGCTGAACCCAACGAAGTGCGCCTTCGGTGTGTCTTCCAAAAAATTCCTCGGATTCATGATCAGTGAGAGGGGTATCGAAGCAAACCCCGAAAAAATAAAAGCAATCATCGATATGGAGAAGCCGAAAACGGCGAAGGACATTCAAAGCCTTACCGGACGCGTGGCAGCCTTGACTTGTTTCATATCCAAGGCCACCGACGAGTGTGTTCCATTTTTTAAAGCCTTGAAAGGGGGCAAACGGGATATCATCTGGACTGCCGAGTGTGATAAAGCGTTTCAAGACTTAAAGGACTACATGGGCAGAGCACCCCTCCTGTCAAAACCACTACCTGGGGAGATTCTCTACCTATACCTTTCGGTATCTGGCACTGCTGTCAGTTCGGTATTGGTCCGAAAGCCAGAGAGGGCAGAGCTACCAATTTTCTACGCCAGCAAAGCACTCCAAAGCGCTGAACTTCGGTATCCCCCATTAGAGCAGCTTGCATTAGCCCTGGTAGTCTCGGCACGAAGACTTCGGCCATATTTCCAAGCACACGAGATCAAAGTTTTGACCAACCAACCGCTTCGGCAGGTGCTTCAAAAACCAGAGACTTCTGGCCGATTGATCAAGTGGGCGATCGAACTCGGAGAGTTCGATATACAATTCATGCCAAGACCCGCCGAAAAGGGTCAAGCCGTTGCCGATTTCATCTTCGAACTCACCCTATCAACGGCACAGCCGACAACCGAGCCGATTACCGAAACCGGAACGCCAATGGAAGTAGACGCCGAACGGCTCGACACCTCAAGGCCCGTATGGGTTCTGCATGTCGACGGCTCGGCAAACCAACAAGGATGCGGAGCAGGCCTGGTACTGACAACACCAGAGGGACTCAAGATCGAGTACGCCCTTCGATTCAACTTCCGAACCTCCAACAATGAAGCCGAATATGAGGCTCTCTTGGCTGGCCTTCAGTTAGCCAAGAGCATGAACGCAAAACAAATCAGGATTCACAGCGACTCCCAGCTCATTGTGAACCAGGTAACGGCAGACTTCGTGGCCAGAGACGCCTCCATGAACGCCTACCTTTCATCCACCCACCAGCTGCTCCAAAACTTCCGAGTCTACGAGATCAGGCAGATCCCCAGAAGCGAAAATAGCCATGCCGATGCATTGGCACGCCTAGCCTCGGTAATAAACGATAAAATCGGAAGAAAGGTACCGGTGGAAATTCTTGCCCGACCGAGCACGGTAGCCTCCGAAACATTTACCGTACGGTACGAGGATACATGGATGTCTCCTATCTACTCGTACCTGACCAACGGCACCCTTCCAGAGGACAAAGCCCAGGCTCGAAAGCTTAGGTACCGATCGGCAAGGTACACCGTCATCAACGACGTCCTTTACAAACGTGGCTACACAACTCCATATCTCAAATGCCTTACGACAGAACAGGGGGACTACGTCCTTCGGGAGATCCATAACGGTGTGTGCGGCGACCATTCTGGATCCCGATCACTCGCCCACAAAACCTTTCGGCAGGGGTACTTTTGGCCGACCATGCACCAGGACGCTATCTCGCTGGTGAAAAAGTGTGATAAATGCCAGCGTTTCGGCACCATACCGCACATCCCTGTCGAACCCTTGACGCCGATTGTGAGTCCTTGGCCTTTCGCACAATGGGGACTGGACCTGATCGGTCCAATGCCGCAGGGCAAAGGCCAGGTGAAATACGCGGTGGTTGCCGTTGACTACTTCACCAAATGGGTAGAGGCCGAGCCTCTGGCAACCATAACGGCAGCAAGAGTGGAAGACTTCGTTTGGACTCATATTTGTTGCCGGTTCGGCATCCCGTATGCGATCATAACCGACAACGGCAGGCAGTTCGATTCGCAGCTCTTCAGGCAATTTTGCACCCGCCTGAAAATCAACTTGTTTTTTGTATCACCGGCCCATCCCCAGTCAAACGGCCAAGTAGAGGCAATAAACAAAATCATCAAGAAACTGCTGAAACGGCAGCTGGACAAAGCCAAAGGAGCCTGGCCAGAGAAGCTTCCCGAAGAGCTATGGGCTATTCGGACCTCCTACCGAACGTCCACAGGAGAGACCCCATTCTCTTTGGCTTTCGGTTCGGAAGCCGTTGCGCCGGTAGAGATTGGCGAACCTTCCTACCGAACGGAAACCTTCGCACCGAATCCAAATGAAGAAGCACTTTCTCTAAACCTCGACCTTCTTGAAGAGCACCGGGCACATGCCAACCTTCGGAACGAGGCCTACAAGCAACGTGTCTCTCGGTATCACGACTCTAGAGTCAGACACTGCTCATTCCGAATCGGTGACTGGGTCATGAGGAAGGTGTCCCTAGCAACTAAGGATGCCACGGAAGGAACCCTCGGACCTTCCTGGGAAGGACCTTATGAGATCATCGGTATCATTCGATCGGGGACCTACCGCCTAAGAGATACCAACGGCAAGACCCTCAGTCATCCTTGGAATGTAGAACATCTCAAGTACTACTTCAAGTAACCTAGCCTACGGTAGGACAAAATTGTAAACGCCTTTCGGCAGAAATTAATGGAAAGCCTTCGGCACTATTACTTCAGAAACTCTTGTTAAAATCTCTACTAGCCTACGGCGGCCAATATAGGCAAGATAGCATCCTACGGCATCTTTATTAGCCTACGGCAATAAATATTTTCGAAATTGTTACCCTACAGATTCCGTCGGAACTTGACAATTTCGAAGTGACATTTATATCGTCATAAATCCCATACGGCAATAAGAAAAATCGGCAATTGAACAAAATCAGATCGAACAAACAGAAGTAGAGAAAAATATGCATTTAAGTTAAAGATGCCCTCGACATCAATATGTTCGATACATACAAAAAAAAAAACTAATTATAAAAAGAAAATCAAAGGAGGCCCTCAGGCTTCGTCACCAGCAGCAGCCTCGGCGGACCCAGAGCCTTCGGCGGCGTCCTCCCCCTCATAATCTTCAATCATTTCCTCGGTAATCCCTTCTGGTAAAGGAGGAGGGTCGGCAATGAAGTTTAGGTTCAGTTTCTGCCCAGGGTTGTACCGCTTGAATCGGTACAACAGGTCCGCCATCTCCGAGCCCACTTCCTTATCCAGAAGGATAGAGAACTCGGAAGACGAACGGTACCCCTGGATAGCCGACTGAATCGCAGCCTCAATCTCTGCGGCCTTGGCCCGTTCCGATTCCTCCAGGGCCGCCTGCGCCGCTACTTTCGCCAGCTCCGACTCCTCCAAAGCCGCCTGCACCGCGTCTTTGGAAGCCTCGGCATCCTTCGTTGCCTCGAGCGCAGCCTCCAGGAGCCCCTTCATCTCCTCCACCTGCCGTTCGGCGGAATCCTTCTGCTTGACTAGGAGGGCGTGCTCCTAGAGCGCTTTGCCAGCCTCGGCAACCTTGGACCTGCCGTTCTCGTACGCCTTCTTGGCGCGCTCGGCAGCAGTGATGGCCCGCTTAACGCAGAGCCACATATCCATGGATGCCTGCACAAAACACCGAAGGTCAGAAGCACAAAACACAGTAGGAAAAAACGACGAAGGAAGAGGAAAAAATCTTACCGCGGCCTGAAGCCGGAAGGCGCGTCCAGCCTCCTCCCGAAGGAACTTCTTCGGCAGTTCGTCAACCTCCGGCAGCTCCATCTGAGAGCCGAGGATCATGTGGTTGACGAACTGGACGGTTTTCGCCGGGCAGGCGATGGAGATGGCCTCGGAAGGACCGTCCTCGTCCTCCACCGCAAGGACGGCCCTGGGAACTTCCGGCTAGCGAGGGCGCTTGGGGACCGGCTCGGCCTCCAGATCGACCGTCTCCGGACCCTTGTCGGCAGCCTCGGCGTCCCGAGGCCTCGGCGCAACGGCTTCATCGGCGGTGCGCCTCGGAACGGCACCGGCATCGAGCTGCCGAAGGCGATCCGCGAGGGTCTGGTCCTCCGGATCCGGCACCGGCTGCCGAACGGAAGCCGCCTCGGGCTGCTTTCTTTTCTTTTTGCCCTCCAGGCCCATCATCAGGCGCCTCCTGGAGGACTCGTTCATCTTTTTGGCCTCGGCAGCTTTCCTGGCGTCCGTCACTGATCAAAAAGGCACTTAGTCAGTTCAGTGAGCCAAGACAATACACAAAAACAAAAGAGGAAGAAAGGTCTACATACTCTCGGCAGGGTCGACGAGGCCGGCTTTGATAAGGTTGCCGGTGAAGAGAAAGCGCGGATAGACTCGCTCGGCAGCGGGTACTCGCAGCCTCACTCTGTCAAGCTGCCGGATCTCGCTCGGCTTGGGGCTCGGCTGCTTGAGTTTGCCTGTCAAACAGAGAAAAATTAATCAAGCACCCAGAAAAAGAAAAAGGGGCCAGCCTACCGATCGGTAATTCGAAAACCTACCGGCAGTCTGGAAAGTCGTGGGGACTCGAAAGCTAGGGGGTGTTCCCGATGGAGATTCCCAATCGCCGAAGAGCAACACCCGTCGATTCCTCCATGACTTCTGAGAAGTCGGCACCGAACTAACGAAATGCCCCCGCTCGGAGGCCTTCAGGCAGTTTGCCTGAACCCAGCCGCCATGATCGGCGCTCTTGGACTTGGTGACGCTGTACAGATACGAAAACTGCTCGTAGGAAGTTTCCCCTTCCTCGGCAATCCCGAATGCCGCGATCACCTCCATCAGGGCCACCCAGAAGTTAGGGTTGTATTGGCCCGGAGCGTACCCGATCTGTGCAAGGATCCTCTACACGGCAGGTTGCAACGGCAACCGAACCCCTTGCACGAGGACGTCGGTGAAGAAGGTCACCTCGCCGTTCGCCGGGTCACTGAGGGACTCAAACGGGCTCGGAATCCTCATTCTTACCGAATCAGGGATGAGGTATTCGGCCCTGATCTTCTCCAACTCCCGTTCGGTGATCTTATTGGGCTCCAGGTAATCGACCCCGAACAGAGCCCTCTGAGGCACACCCACCGGTATCCTAGGCGGCCCTCGGTGGACAATGGTTACCCTCGGGCGAGAGAGACCGGTAATATCCACGCTTCGACCGGAGGTAGAGGCCTCGGGTTGGTGCTCGAACGACCCGACACGGGTACCGTCCTTGTACACCTCGGCCAAGGGTAGCGGGTGCCCCGTCATGAGCCCCTTGCCGATGCCATGGGTGGGAACGGAGTCCACCTCCTCACCGAATAATTCAGCATCGGTGTCACCTCCATCCTCGGCGGCGAGGCTCGCAGCCCCGCTGGACGTATCCCATCCCGATGACAATTCCCCATCGAACGCGTTGGGCTCATTGCCGAACGTCGATTCACTATTAGACATCTACAAAACAAAGAAAAGGGAAACTAAGGTTCATGCCGCACTATCCTACCGATACCTACATCTCTACCTATGGCCACTAGACTACCGAAGGAAGATCCTACTTAACGATCGGCTAGCCTATGCCATGGACAGACGTATAATAAAAAAAATTTAGAGGGGTACCGAACGGTATCTTACCTTGAGTGCTGTGAAAGTCGCCTAGATTGCCGTTCACTCTCTCCGGAAATCGCCTCGTGTGCCGAGAGACACTTCGAAAATCGCCTGGACTGCCATTCGCACGCTTCGAAAATTGCCTACTTAAAGAGCTCTCGCACAAACTCGCAATTGCAAAGTGAACCTTTCATCCGGAGCAACCTCTATTTATAGGAAGAGAGCTGTAACGGTACGCCTCGAAAGACGAAACGGCTCATCAATGTGCCGCCAGACGTGCTTTTGCTTGCCACGCGTCACCCGACGGATGGCGTCAATAACTGTGCGCCAGGCACAGAAGACGAAGCGTCTCTCTGCCCACTTGCCTCTCAACATCGGCGACCCCTCGTGTCCCAGGTCAGTTCCCCCAAACGAGCATGCCGAACGGCAGGATAACCTCCAAGCTGCAGTAGAGAACTAAATTCCCTTCCAAAGGATCTTCGAAAGAGAACTTGGGGGACTACTGTTTATACCGAAATAAACGACCTATTACCACCGAACACGTGGATGAAATCGATACTGATCAACGGACCTCTTCGGCATGCTACATACCGAAGCCATCTATTTTGGCCTCTTTCACCAGCAGACACGTGCCATGCTCACAATCCATGCCCAGAGTCCCACATCGAAAATATGAGCACAATGCACACCTCCCAAGGCCTATATAAGGAGACCCATATCCCCAAAAGGGGGGAATCAGAACTAACGGTACGCTATCGTGTGATCTGTCAGTTAAACTTTACTAAATCCGTACTTACTTAAGCATCGGAGAGCCTTCGACCGGTACCACACCGGTACCCAAGGATTTACCGAACGTATCCTTTTGTAGGTACTTATCGTTATGAAGCAGAACGCTTACCGAAGACAGTCACCTACCGAAGGATTAATTTAACTAAGTTGACGAATCACGTGCTGAACCACTTTTTCGCATCAACAGAATTAAAGACTTCAATATCTTTGAACCGCGTGGTCCTACATATGTCTATTTATCCACAACATCAGCCTTCTAGGAAGTTTACATGTTGAATTTATCATCAGGATTTCATATTTCAATGGCAAACAGAAGAAGTTTATGTTAGAATTACTCAAACTTCAGCTTTGACGCAGCCAATTAGCTTTTCCCTTCCACCAGAAACATCCTATTAATTATATATAATATAATGTATTGTAAGTAGAATATTCTAGACTCATGTTATAACTTAGTGGCTGGAAAACATTTTGAGATGTCGATTACTATGCAATAACCGACTTCACTAGATATTTGCCATCCTTTGAGTCGGTTCAGCTACTCTATATATAGCTCTAGCAGCCCACTTATGCATTCAAGTAAGAAAGCTGAAAAAAGTGCGAGCTGTCGAAACTCACATCAGCCACCTCTTGCATCCGACCAACTCTAAAGCCCTTGTTCCCTTCTTATTTCAATCGATAAAATAAAATTATCTTGTTACTATTTCAAAAGTTTTCTATTCATTATCAAGCTATTATCCTAAGCCTCTCTTCTCCCTAGAACTAACAATATTGAAAATGTCCACCGGCCACCTATTTCTGAAGCCTCCAATTGGTGACCAGAAAAGAGTCTCTGAGGATTCTAAAGCGAGCATCGACCAACAAAACGGCAACAACTCCAGGTCCCCATCAATGAGTTCCAAAAATGGTGCCACTCCCCTCCAGCCCAAGAAGGAGAGGAATGGCAGAGGCGGCAATGAGTTCACAATTGCTAAGAATACAATAAATGGGAGTACATCGGACAGGGTAGGAATTTTTGGGTTTGGCAACACCCACACGTATTTAAAAAGCCATGGCAAAGAAAAACAAGTTGAGTCCAGCAGCGAAGAAGACGAAGAAGCAGTGAACTGAGGTTAATTATGTGTAGTCCGTTTTTAATTTATGCAATATTAAATTTTTTTGGTAATTTGGTGAGATTATGTTATGTTATTATATGGACTCTCTTCTATTTATTAAAAATATATTATTAAAAGGCATTGCTATTGCCATTCCGAATTAGCGATTGCGTGTCATAGTGGTTTTTGCTTGTAATTTTCCTCTTTTCGCATAAAAAAAAAAGGTACTGATTCCTTCTTTTCTAGTTTCGTTCATTTCACTGATCGATGCAAGTTTCTTCAAGAGCTTCCTACTGAAAATGAGATTAAAAGAGAAAAAAATATATATAAATAAACAAAGGGCAAGAGATCCAAACAATTTCCAATTTTATATTTTAATCCTAAAAAGATCATTGATTAAGCAAGTGGGAGCCAAAGGGCAACAAATTGAGACCGTAGATGTGTTGTGTTTGTTTATATTGATTCAGACATCTTTTCTTCAACTGTGTAAAGGAAGCTTTTCAAATACTGTTTGCTACTGGTTCTTCCTTTTCGACATTTTTTTTAGACATTCTTGAGATACAGTAAACGTGGAATGTGTTAATTTTTTTTATTTATTATTTATTTATAATAATGAGATACATAAGTTGATTAAAACTAATAAAAAGTATCATCAACATAGACAAGTTTACTGAAAAAATAGAAACAAAAAGTTAACCATTAAACATTAAAATCGCATAGCACCAATAAATCATGAATTATGAGATCCCTAAATTATGACTCACGCCAACATATATTTCCACAACATCAGCCTTCTTGGAAATTCACATACAGAAGAAGTTTATGTTAGAATTAGTCAAACTTGAGCTTTGACGCAGCCAACATTCATTTCTTTTTCATTTATAATTTGATGAAACTTGACATTTCAATTCCGTGCCCTGCAAGTCAATCAATAATCAATGTCCCATTTTCATCTCACTATAAAACACAAATGAACGACATTCATATATCAACAACCTCCTAAGGTAGTCTACAGAAACAATACCAATACAATTAGCCTTTTGATCACCTCTTTTCCCCGAACGTCCCTTCATTAATCTATCTAGTCTACACACTGCAAGAGATCTCAAGCATGAAAACACGGGAAGTTTTGTCAGTTGCTATGCCGTCACCGCAGGTGTCTGATGAAGAAGGAGGCTCTGCAACTGCAAACTTGCCTTGTTCGGAGAACTCTGAGAAAATCCAGTCAAAATCATCATCATCATCTTATCATTCTCGCAGAGTGTTTAATTACTACAGGGAGATACTAATAAATATCATGAAGGGTATCTGAATGGTATAATTGCAGAGATGAGTAACTTGGGGAATATAGCTGTTAAAGTTACAGGGGAATTTCTCAATTAGGTGTGGTAAGTTGGACAATTAATATTTAATTTCTTTTTTTAATCAGTTGTTTAAATTCTTGGTTTTGATTTTGATTTTGATTTTCTGAATGAATAAAGAAAATAAAATATTATTAAGTAACAAGGGTCTGTCTGCTGAAATTGAATTATAAGGACCAAAAGAGAATCATGTGTGAACTATCGCATTGCAAGTGGTCACTCTGTTAATTAACAAAAACAAACGGAATGATGATTTGGACCCAATTGCAATATGAAGTTAAGAAATTATACGACACATAATTGCATGCAAAATCTACAAAGCGAACCGAACTACAAAAAATGTATTTTATGTATTTAGCACTCATATATTTTTGAAAATAGTGAGTATTAAAGATCAGTTTGGCATTACTGTGCTGTAAAAATAATCATTGTCAGATTTGCTATGAGAGAAATCAGCTGTGAGATAAAGCAGTTTGGCGTTTGGTAAATTTTTTGTTGAAAGTGTTGTTGGTATTGATTCCCGCATAATCATTAAACTCAACGCCTCTTTGAAACTGATTCTTGCATAATAAAAAAAATGAAAGCATCTCATTAGCTGTTTTTCCTTATAGATTTCTCTCACAACAATTTTTAACAATAAGTGATTTTCTCATAGTTACCAAACGAGTTGGGCTTCTCAAATTTTTTTAAGAATCACTTATCATCCCCAAATAAGCAATGTCAAACAGACACTAAGAATCTGTCAAGCATTTAGAAGAGTTTTATTTATTTTTTAAAATACAATAGAATTTTATTAGATCAATAAAAATCAAAGATACCGTAAATAGAGCCAATATGCGGTGGAAATGACCATATAAGAGGAAAGCCAAGATGTGGTGATGAGACGAATTTCAATAAAGCATAGATACACCCAAACAATTTCCAAACAATTTCTAATTTTATATTTTACTCCTAAGAAGAGCACCGATTAAGTAAGTGGGAGCCAAAGGGCAACAAATTGAGACCATGGATGTCAACTGGATGATGAAGGAAGCAATTGCAATTTGCAACCAAAGACGGCCAAACTCAAATATTGTCCTTTTCAAAGCCCTAAAAGCCACTTGGCCGCCTCCTGCCTTGAAGAGCCCAATTCCAAATCAAACTCAAACACTAACAAAAACGGCAACAGAAACACAATAAATAAACACAATTTTCAATCACCCTTCCACTCTGAATCGTTCTTTTTGTGCCATGGCTCTTGTCTATAAGCTTCAATCTCTGTCTTCCTCTTTATCTTCGACCCATTTCAGAAAACCCAACTCCTTAAACCCACAACCCATTTGTTCTTTACACTTCAACTCCTCTTCTAATTCTTCACCTTTTACAGAGAAGACTTCTATTGAGAGGTACCAGAGAGACCAATGGCTGTACAAGAACCAATTGGATCAAGCCACTCTATGCTCTGTCCCGCCAGATTTTGATTCTATAAGGCAAAATGACATTGCTTTGCAGCTACCGGAGCTGAGAAAGCTGCTTCAGGTTCTGAGAGGGAAGAGAGAGAGCGAAGGAGGGTGTGGCAGCGGCAAATGTGGGCCTGGAAATGTGTTCTTGGTCGGGACAGGGCCTGGGGACCCTGAGCTCCTGACATTGAAGGCGTATAGAGTTATTCAGAATGCTGATCTATTGTTGTATGATAGGTTGGTGTCCAATGATGTGTTGGAATTGGTTGGCTCTGGTGCTAGACTTCTCTATGTGGGCAAGACTGCTGGGTACCATAGCAGAACCCAGGTAAAGCACTAATCTTTATCAGCATTTCTTGCATTAGCTGAAACAAAATTTCAGATTTTATTTTGATTTTCAATTGAGTTTCTGATATGGGTTCTCTCTTACTATAAATTTGAAATCTTTTGGCAATTTGGTGAATTGGGTATCTGGGTTTGTGTTAATTTGTATCTGGGTTAGTGAAGTGAATTGGAGCTTTACTTTGGGGTCTTGGGAAAGAGCTGAATCGTTTTTTCCCCCCTTTCAGGAGGAGATACATGAATTGCTACTGAGTTTTGCTGAAGCTGGAGCTAATGTTGTGAGACTGAAAGGAGGGGATCCACTGGTGAGTTCCTACATTAAAGTTTGACAGTTTGTTACTTGTGGTATTGTGGTGTCTTGTCAAATTTGTACTGAAAAATATTTTTTGTCTTTAGGTGTTTGGTAGGGGTGGGGAGGAGATGGATTTTCTGCGACAGCAAGGAATTGAAGTGAATGTTATTCCAGGTACAATGATAGATTAGTCTGGTAAACACTCTTATTTAGTGGAGACTTTTATGATAATATATGAATGCCTCAGGAACATCTTTAGTGGACCCGGGAACATGTTTGTATATGATGAATATATTTTTTAATCTTTCAGGTATTACTGCTGCTTCAGGGATAGCAGCAGTGTTAGGGATTCCATTAACTCATCGTGGTGTCGCAAATAGTGTCAGATTTCTTACCGGGCACTCCAGGAAGGGAGGAACAGACCCTCTGTTTGTTGCAGAGAATGCAGCTGACCCTGATTCAACCTTGGTGGTTTATATGGGTTTGTCGACCCTCCCCTCTCTTGCTCAAAAGTTGGTGCATCATGGTTTGCCACCAAATACACCAGCTGTTGCAGTTGAGCGAGGGACCACACCTCAACAGCGCATGGTAAGGATGATCTTCTATTTCTGCATTGGTCTTGCTACTGTGTGTATACCATGTTGCATTCTAGTTGTGTTCTGTTTGTATACCTAAATACCCTGAAATCTGTGCCATTTTTAGGACAGTAATTGTTAAACTGACAACCTGGGAGAGCTCTGTTAAATGTCTCTATTACCAAATATGTAGATATAACTACAGAAAAAAGGACAATAATAAGCATGCCACTCAAAATTTGGAGAAGCTTATCGAGCACCATATTTAGGACGTTTGTTTTATATTGATTCAGACATCCTTTCTTCAGCTGTGTAAAGGAAGCTTTTCAAATACTGTTTGCTACTGGTTCTTCCTTTTCGACATTTTTTTAGACCTTCTTGAGATACAGTAAACGTGGAATGTGTTAATTTTTTATTTTTATTTTTATAATGAGATAAATAAGTTGATTAAAACTAATAAAAAGTATCATCAATGTAGACAAGTTCACTGGAAAACCGAAACAAAAAGCTAACCATCAGACATGGAAATTGCATAACATTATAGGGACCTGAAGCAATGAAACCTAAGAAAGGCATTCTGATGTAGTTTTCAGAGGACATTTATTTTATTCTGAAAATTGCAATGAAAGTACTAATGAAGCTGTTCAATGGCAATTAAAGTGATAGATTTCCAATATTCTGAAGAATCAGAAGTCATTGTGGTACTTTTTTTATATTTATATTAATGATTCCTATCAAAATTTGTGTTTCTAGCATATAATTTCGCCCCTGTTGAAGAAATTTAACTTGAAATAGATATTAATAAATACTTGTATACTAATAATGGTTTGATTCTGAAGTACAGTTATTTGCATATTTGAATTAAGGATAACCTGCCTGATTGTGGAAGTAATTATATGTCAAGATCCTTCAAGGGCTGTCAGTGATACTATTACAAATCTTAATGGTCTCTATTATTTACCCTTGGCTGACTGTCATCAACCTGATTGGCCATGGAATATTGATCCTTTGGATTCCTTTACAGATAGGCATTCACATAGAATCGGCTTCACATTTCCAGTTTTCATGTTTTTCATGGCAGTCTGATTATTGTTGCATATGCATTTCATACAGGTTTTTGCAGAACTGAAGGATCTTGCTGATGAAATTATATCAGCAGAATTAGTATCACCAACGTTGATCATCATTGGAAAAGTAGTTGCACTTTCACCATCGTGGCCATATTCTTCAAAGGAAGTGTCATGTTTTGTAGAAGCGATATAGAAGCATATTTTGCCCATCCAATTTGGCTTCAGATCTCCGGTGCACTGCTCGTGAATCTTCTTGTCAGACCTTTCAGCTCATGATCCAATCAATTTCAATGGTGGGGGATGATCTTGGTTAAGAGGTAAATTAGCTGCTGCTAGTGATAAAGGCACATCTTCTTTCGAGATTTATCAGAATTGATCAATTTTAGAATGATCTAATTGTTTATGAGCAGAGCTGGATTGTGCTATAGACTGTAGGCCGTTGCTTCATTCTACCATTCAAATATCTCATGGGGAATGGATTTCATGCACTGGAGTGAGTGAGAGAGCTGCGTTAATGCACATTTATTATGAGGTTGCAATGCAACAAATCGGAATACGTTTAGAGCATCAGAGCGCCTTCAGGTGGAAAATTTTGTAACATGAGCTTGATTAATTAATTCACATGGTTGAAAGTTTTTGGCAGTTCTTTCAGTGATTTCATTTTGCTGTCAAATTTCATATCAACAAAAACATGCGATTGCAAGGTTAGATTAGTTGCATCTTTCTGACGGTACCAATTCTGTAGCATCAAGTGTTACCAACTAATGTGGCAAATGATATAACATTTATTTATTGGTTGCAAATAAATGAGGTTGAAGTAGGTATGCATATAAATAAATGAAATGCTACTGCGGGGAGCAAATAATCCCGCTTCCAATCATAAGGCGCTACATGGATAAAAAGAATATCTCCTATGTCAATTAATTGAGCCTATTTATTTGGCAAATTAATTGATACTGAAAATAGGGATATTATCTTAAATATGTACATGCCCCTTGTGCTTTCAAACTTGTCTTAAATTATCACCTGTATTTGAAAACGTCTCAAAGCACTCTCTAACCTTTTAAAAACCATCTCACGTTACCCCTTCCGTCAGTTTTTTTGACGTTCTGTTATGAACGTTGGGCCCCACTTCATTTTTCTCCTCCCTCCCCCCCCACCCCCAAAAAATTCCAGAACAGCTTTGTTTCTGTTCATCCAACCAGTTTTTGGGCCGCCATCTCCTTATCCGGCCACCCCAAGCGACAACATGGGTATCAAAAGAACCAGCACGTTGTCCTCTACTAGACTCACATCTCAGCTGCTGCCAACCGCCGTTTGGATCGCTGAAAAAAGAAAGAAATTGGCCGGTTTTTACCTAAAATCCATCGCTCGTTCAGGCGATTCCGAGCACCATTTGCTTCGATCCAGGTATGATTTTTCAACCTCTCGAGCTGTTCTTGCTGCTAGTTGTGTTGGTTAGGAGAAATTTCTGAGTTTTGGAGGGTAAATAAGCGATGAACAGTAGCAAAGGGGAGGGGTTGCTATTCTGGATTGGGGGGAGGGGGAAAGAGGAGAAAAAAAGAAGAAAAAAGGAAGTGGGGCCCAACATTCGTAACGGAACGTCAAAAAAACTGACGGAAGGGGTAACGTGAGACGGTTTTTAAAAGGTTTTAGGGTACTTTGAGACGTTTTCAAACACATGTGGTAATCTGAGACAAGTTTGAAAGCACAGAGGGCATGTACATAAATAAGCCATAAATGAAATGCTACTGCGGGGAGCAAATAATCCCGCTTCCAATCATAAGGCGCTACATGGATAAAAAGAATATCTCCTATGTCAATTAATTGAGCTCATTTATTTGGCAAATTAATTGATACTGAAAATAGGGATATTATCTTAAATATGTGATATTATCTTTATTTTTAAAAAGATAATATCACCAATTGAGATATTATCCTAATTAAAGATAATATCGCCAATTAAGATATTATCCTAATTTGAAGATATCATTATCAATTAGTGATTTGATCCCAATCAAATCCCTAATTGATTCAATTCTTACAATTTGGGAAAAGAATATCTTCCTTCCAAATAAGATATTCTTTGAAAAAATCTAGATGTCTAGAGCCTTATAAATACGTGGCTACATTCAACACATAAGATAATCCTAAAACAAGCAAAAACACTCGAAAGTCCTCTCTCCCTCTCTCTTAGCCGATGGTTGTCCTCGTCGCTAGATCTTTCACTTTTGTCTCTCCACACAGCTTTGACCACCACACACTGCTCTGGCCACTCGGTTCTCCCCATATAGAATTCTCCGTACCCTTTTTTAGCTATTGTTTCTCCTAGATTCAATCAAACTAACTTAGGCATTAGAGGGCCTGTAGCCAACACCAACCAGGTGTGGTCTATTTACTTTGTTTTTATTTTTATTTTTTTACAGGAATCAAGGAATAGAGAGAAGGAAGATCAAAGGTTAAAGAATCTACAAGCAAATATTCTCTCGTGAGAATATTTGCACAAATATTTGGTGCTTTCATTGAGAGCACGAGTTATACTAAATGCGTGCTCTTGAATCAAAGGAATTCGTTTCCTCTTTTTTTCGCTTAACCAAAGCCTTGCAAACAACCATGGTTGGAAGCAAACGCAAGAGAAACAAACCGTCGTGACGATGCAATCCTCGACGGATCCAAGCGACCAAGATGGCGCGGTGTGGAGCCATCCTCTGTGCTTCACCCCCGTCGTCTGGACCAAGCCACAAACGTGGCGACTCCACCTCTTGGCACACCACTCTCCATCCCAACTCCACCATACCCAGCCATCTAGCAGCCACTACCTACGGCGGACCCCTGGAGCAAGTACAACCATTTCCTCATTTGCCTCCGCACTCGACGTATGCTCCTGTGTACACCTTCAACGAAACCCTAGCCCGTGTGCATTTGGGCTTCACCCAAATCTCTCCTCCCGATTCACGAAGTCAAGTAGACCTCAGTCTTAGAGTTGACTAGCGGACTCAAATAATGGATGACCAAAATGACTTGGTGAGACAACTCCTCAACCAAATAGACTTAGTCCGAAACCTTGGCCTTAGACCTCAAAGTGAAAAGAGAAGGACGGACAAACACACGGACCGACAGTTCGAGAGGTCCCAAGTAGGCAGAGCAAGAGCAAGAAGACAAGAAGAAGAACAAGAGTATGATCGGCATGCTGGCATGTCACAAGCATCTGCGAGCCACGCTCAAAGTAGACGAAGTCTCTAATCTAGGTGTAGTTCAAGGATCAACGTACGAGAAAGGCTAGGCCCGCGACTCAACATTCGTGCCCACCTGGGCCTACAAGGAAATGTACATGAGAGGGTAGGCCCTCAGGGAGGTCAATCTAATGACCCTCACACCAGAACCAATACTATTCAACAGCTGCTATTCGGTTTGATTTTGGTAAAAAAAAATTATGAAACTGGTATGTTCGGTTTAAACTGATTCCAGTGCGGTTTCTAGTGCAATTTTCGATTTTTGATCGGATTATATATATATATATATATCAGTCCCCTTCTATTGAGGGATCCCTCAAATAAATTATTTGAGGGACCCCCTTTAAGATACCTTACAATTTTTTTTTCAATGATCCAAACCATCTATTTTTTAGGTCTTCATTCATAGATCATCCTTACAACAAATTAGACAAATCGAAAACCGTTTCGACATCCAATTGTGTCCTACAAAATCAATGAACACGGTGCTTCAAGAAAGTACTAAAATTTCAATAACTCAATTGAATGGTCAAATGATATCGGATTCAAATGATTTTTTTGTAGAGATGATCTTTGAATGTGTATCTACAAAATTGACGGTTTGGATTAGTGAAATACAATCCGGAGTGGGCCTTACAAGGGGTGTCCCTCAAATTATTTAAGGGATCCCTTAATGAAAGCTCTCTGTATATATATTTCAAAATTTTATTTTTATTTTTACAAATTCAAACTAAAATTTTATTCTTTGGGCTTAAAAATTCACAAATGACCCAATTTCATGCAAAGAGAGATGATTGGGCCAAGAAAAGAGAGATGCTTTGAAGTTGGGCTTGGGGAAATATTGGTTATGGGATTAGAAATTTAGCATTGGACTTAAATAATTTAAAAAAAATAAAAAAAATACACACCCGGTCCGATTTTGTAAGGTGTGAAGCTGGCACTTGAACGATTCAGTGCCGGTTTGTTGACTTTTTAGTCAACACGATTTTTTTCCCCTTTTTTCCATTCGGTGTTCTGGTTTTCTGGTCTCGATGCCCACCCTTAATGGAAGCCCAAGCCCAATCAACCTATATTTTAGGTCTATATAAGGAACCTCCCTCTCATTGTAAGAGTCACTCTATAGTGAGAGCCTTATCTAAGGTCCTTTGATGAGGTCTTATCTCTTAATCGTTAAATCAAACTAACTAATTTGAACTAACGGCTAACCAATTTGATCCAGCTGTGAAAGAAAGTAGTTTGGACTTTAGTAAACTTTTGTTAAAAGTGATGTTGGTACAATAATCAGTTTATGAGTGTTTGATAAATTTTTGTGTTAAAATATTGTGAACTGTGAATAATGACTAAAAAGGGGATGATGTCATTATTTTAGAATGCAATACGTAAAAACTGAATGTTATGACCCATTAGAATTCACAAATAGATATAATAACAACTCAAAACCTTCCTCTCACGCTGTTTAGTATTCAGTACCTGTTGCCTCTTCATTAATAATTTTGTTCACACCAGTTAACTCCACGGCCAACAACCAATGGAAGATTAATTTCCAATTTATTTAATTTTTTTGTTGTTGGAGCAGTTACTTCTATAAATGGAAGCACCATAAAATGGTACAAAGGATAGTAAAACTATCCGAAACCTAAATATTAGAGGCAGAAACAATAACGTAATCTTTGAAAAAGATTCACGTCCTGAATCAAATATGGAGAAACAAAATAGAAAAGAGAAAAAGGTGAAAGCGTGGACACCTTCAATCGGCTCATCAAAAGAGCATTACCAGCAACCGAAACCAATGACCTACAAGAAAAAAGAAATCAGAACAACAGAAAATATTATAACGAAACTAGAAAAAATAGTGAAAAAAACTCAAAATAACAAATAAAGAAAAAACCTGGCAAAAAACCAACTATATATCCAAACAAGAAGAGATAAAAAAAAAAATTTCAAAAAAAAAAAAACAAACAAACAAAAGAACATGAAAGACAAATAAAAAACACAAGAAAACAAAACTGAAGCACTTATGTGGGCTCATCTTGTTCTTTGAAGGAAGTCAATTCAAAGGGCTCATATGCACTCACAACCACCATAGTTCCATTTGTTGGCGTGAATCATGTAATTGATTTAAATTAGGAATTGTAATCCTGTAAAATTATAGATTTCCGTATTAGATGAGATTGTAATTACTTTTCTTTTGTTGTATACTTGTACACATATAAATACCCTCTTAAAGAGAAGAATAAATTACTCTAAATTATTCTACCCTAATACGTATATTTTAAGTTCACTTTGACCCCTCCAATTTCCAGATGAATCATGTGGCTCATCTTACCTTGCTCTTGTTTTATTTATTTATTTATGTCATTTAATAGCATTCCATTGAAACCCACAATAAGAGTAAACAAAATACACCAACGATCCAAAAAAACAGGGGGACAACCCAAAACCTACAAATTCATAACAACCAATCTGCCGATCAATGGTCATATGTTTGAATCTTCATGATATATCCTAGTAGCGTGCGTGTAAGAAAACTCTCCTTATTCTAATATTGTTGTATTTAAAAAAATAATAAAAAAAATAACATTAGGTCGAACAGTTATGAATTTAGGCAGTGGAAACAAGTGTTCACATTTTTAGTCGATCAAAACAGGAAAGTTTGAATATTTCTTTACTTTTCAACACATGTGGATGGTATGTAGTCGATCAAAAGAAGAAAGTTCGATTATTACTTTTCAAGTTCAACACATGTGGATAGTACGAACAAAGACATATGCTTGTCTGCTTTCTTTACTTCTTGGATTTGGATGCCCACCACACTAACGTAGGACCATAATTTAATGACATTACTTCCTCGTGAAAACAATTTCTATCACATCAACGTTGCTCCGATATTTGATGCAGAAATTGGATATTTATCAAAGCTATTATTACAAATGAGAGTCTTAGGTTAAAGGGAGAGATTAGAGATGCCGACACGTTACAGTTACAGAGATATAAGGTTTGGTCGTGCAGCTTGAAGAATTCAGATGCGGTTGATCCCTTCGTTTCTCTCTTTTCTTTTGGTCTCAGCCATTGATTTATAATTGTCCACTACAGTTCTTCTCTTGCATACATAACTATGTCAAAGTAGAGGTGGTTGTTCTTTTTTTCTTCTCAAGCGGCCACGGTTCAACCCGGATTAATCCTTGAATTGAAGACATAATTAAAGTATCGGAGATTGTCAATGTCATGATAGCCATCCCATAACGGAATTGGAGGGTAGGCGACATATAAACCAAAAGAAAAATATTGTTACATTGGAAATGAAAAAAGGTATATCAAGTTGGATGGCGACATCATTTTTACAATTAGGATATACTTATGGGGGTTGGAAATTCACCTAACATATATATATATATATATATATATATACACACAGTGATAAGGGAGGCATCAAACTCATGAAATCGACTTATTCTAACAGTAATTATTGGTTTGGTTTGTTTTTTATGAAGAAAAAGTCAAAGAGTTTAAAATTGAACAAAATTGTATATGTTTTGGTTTTGTTTGGTTTTGAACTTTTGTAAATCAGCTTAAATCAAATCGGACTGTTTATGTGCATATTTTGTTTATTTATATTATATTTGTAATTCTTTAATTAGGTAATAACTATATATGGATATTTGAATTGAGTTATATTAGTTATTGAAATTTGAAATTTTATGGCATGTTGAGCTTTAGGATGTTTTCGTACTCTAGAAAATGATTTAAGTATGGAGCAATTTGTGAATTTGTTGGTTGTAATTGGGCTAACAATGTTGAAAAAATGCAAAAGGAAAGAGAATTGAGCTTCTGCCCAAATCGACCGAACCAAATCATCTTAGATTGGTTTGGTTTGGTTTGGTTTCCTTCATGACTTCTGTTACCAAAATAATATATATTGTAATTGGTTCTACCGTAGTTTTAAGGTGAAACCGATCCAATTCGGATTGTGCCCAATCTTCAATTAAGGGATTATTTGAGGGACTCCCTTGTAGGGCCCACCACTCATTGTTTTTCAATGATCCGAACCATTTAATTTTAAAATATTCCCTCAAAGATCATCTCTACAAAAAAATCACATGAATCTAAAACCATTTGATCACAAAATTAGATGATTGTTATTTTAGGCTTTTTTTTTCTGAAGCACTGAGTCCGTCTATTTTGTTGCTTGCACTTAGATGCCTTAATGATTTTCAATTTGTCTGATTTTTTTCAAGGATGATCTATGAATGAATACTTGAAAAATAGATGGTTTAGATCGTTGAAAAAACTTCCTAGGGTACCCTAAAAGATATTTGAGGGATCCTTCAATGAAAGAAATGAATGACATATGACCTAGAAGAGCTCTTGAGATCCACGTGTATAAGTTCCCAAAAAAAATTTAGACAAAAAGTACTATGAAAATTAAGGGCAGTTTGGTATTGAGTTTGAATCTAATTTTTTGAACTCAAAAATATTTTTTTAAATAATACTACTATAATTCATAATTCATTATTATACGACATTACAAGCTATAATGTGGTGCTGTGTGACTTGCGGGGATACTGTAACACGCACTGACTGCCTTTCTTGAGCAGAAATGTTCAAAAAGCCGCATACTAAAACTACATTAGTAAAAGGGCCATGAGTCCGCTACACCAAAACAACAAACACATGGCATGAAATTTTATTGTTTTCGTATATGTTCAACCATTTGAAATGGCTTAATCGAGAATAACAAAAGTAATATGTACGAATTAGGAAGCTAAGATCACAATCGGGTCGGCGAGAGAGCGCAACACTTTGATTTGGGCATTTCGTCGAACACTTGGCTGGAGGATTTGCTATGGAAGTTTTCCGGCCTTCCCAGGTTCAAATGACTCCAATTTGTCCCTTAATGCATCCTGCATGATTATACACTACTCTAAATTGGGATAAAGAGTTACTACCTCTAGTATTCTTCCTTTTTCTTTTTTTTCGATTACAGCAACTCTAGTATTATTCAATTGCAAATTACCATTACTATTGCCCCAAATTCAAAAGCACAACACGTGCACTATATTCTTGAAACCAATAGCAATTCGATCCCGGGTTATTTTCTTCGATAGTTCAATCTGTATGGAAACATAGCTAGATAGATATATCCACATGTATCTCCTATTAAGATTTCATTGGTTTAACCACCTGTTTAGCAGGTGTGAGGTTTTATACAAAAAACCTCGATGTTATTAGGAGATCCATTCATTATATGAGACTTTCTATTTTGTTAAGTTTCTGATGTAAGACTGTGTGTATTCTTCAACATCTCCATGTTACAAAAACGATGGGCTCTCTCTCTCTCTATAAATGCATGAACCCATAAACTGAAGGAAACAAAGCAAATTAAGCTGCCTCTTCCAAATCTCAAGTACGTGATAAGATGATAAGGTCTCGGCTGCAAAATACTAAAGCCTTCTCTCTCTTACCAAAATCTTCCATCCACAACACCGATTATCTGAGGACGAGCCATTGCAGCCCCTCCTTCATCAACATCCTTCCACGCCATCATGTCCATAAACAAAACTACTCCATGGTGATCCGTGCCACTTCTAGTAAGTTCAGGCCTTCATCAGAAGCTACTTCAAAAGAGAATGAGGCACTTACCATAAAGGCTGTGGTTAAAGTCCAGGTAACAGCTGGTGGCTTCATCTCCACCATTGGATTGACTCGGCCCCTCGTTGACTTCACCGATTTGGGCGGAAAAACCTTACTTTTGGAGCTTGTTAGCACCCAGCTTGACCCCAGTAAGCACTTTTACTACTTGCTCATTTAAAATCTACTTTATTCATACCAAAAACCAAAACAAAACAAGGGCTTAGTTAAGTTGGTTGGAGAGGATGTCCTCCCCACTCTGCGTTAGAGTTCGAATCCCCCTCTCCGTATATAGTTTAGATTATATGAAAGTAGAATATTGTTTGTAAAAAAAAAAAAAAAATTTAGAAATTTTTTTAAAAAAAATCCTACTTCTAATTAATAAGTTTTTTCTCCTCATGCGAAGGTTGTTCTTTGTTTGATATAACGTAAAGAGATTTTAAAAAAACTGTTCTATAGATCACTGTTCATTATTTCTTGGTTTTCAGAGAAAAAGAGCAAAACGTTAGCCCCATGAACAATATTCATTATTCGCAAATAAGTTTTGTTCTTAAAAAAATAACAAGATATTGAACTCATGTGTCTCATTATTCACGTTCATATGAGTCATATATGAAACTCTTCCAATCAAATTGAAACAACTACAATTGAATTAAATGCTAGTGTTGTATTTATTTATGAAATTGTTGCAGAGACGGGGTTGGAGAAGGAGACAATCAAGGGGTATGCGAATAAAGCGAGTCAAAAAGATGACGAGGTGATATATGAGAGTAGTTTCAGCATCCCAGCAGATTTTGGAGAGGTTGGAGCAGTTGAGGTGGAGAATGAATACCACAAGGAGATCTTCATCAAGAGCATACACCTCCACGGCTTCCCAAATGGCTCTGTTAATGTTCCATGCAATTCATGGACTCATTCCAAGTTTGACAACCCACAGAAGAGAATCTTTTTCACCAACAAGGTCCTTTAATTAATTCCATGCTTATAGTTTTCCTTAATTTAATTCTCATAATTATAGTGCATATACACATTCTTACTGATACCACTTCAAATTGGTTAAGTAAATTTAAACCATCCACGTTGTGATATGGCCCACGCACCTCTATGTGTAAACCACACATGCCTAAATTCTCTCAATATTTTTAGTTTACTTATTCGATGTATACAATTTATGACTTGTTTACTTAAATAATGGGAATGAGAAGAAATGAAATAATTTTTATTTCCGACCATCTAAAAGTGGTTAATTAATACCCTAAGGAATATTAATCGGATCAACTGCATCCTCCTAGTTGATATGATTCTCATTTATTGTTTATCCTATTGCATTTCTTCCTAGGGGCGGAACCACTAAGGGACCATTGTGGTCTCGAGCCCTCCTTAATTTTTATATTAAAGATAATATATATTAATATATTTTATGATACTTTTAATATTTCTAGGGTTTTTTCTTCAAGTATATATCCTTTTTCATGTTTTAGATCAATTTTCTAAAAATTTAGTATACATATTTTTATTTTTTACACAAGTCCTTCAAATCTAAGAGTCATTTTCAACCATTTCTCTTGCCAGATTTGTGACTATTTATTCTCTTATTCTCCATATTCCATTGGGTTGACTTGCTTAATTAAGATTTGTTAATCTTTCTTTTTTATTTATTTATTGTTCCTATGGTTTGTTAGGGTTTGTGAAAATTTGATTTATTCTCTATTGACTTTAATGGGTCTTTCAATTAATGTGTGGATTACCAACATAAAAAAACTGTAAAGATGTCATTATATATGTATTATGTATGATGTCTTTGTCGTTTTGGTTATGTTTGGAATGTATTGCGAGTTCAAATTTTTTATTATATATATTTTGTAAGAGGCCCCATTACACATGAAATCCTGGTCCGACATTGTTTCTTCCCATACCCATTGATGGTAAGTAGACATGCCATTAATGTTTCCTCTACACATAGAATATATATTACCTGATATGTTTCCTCTACACATAGAACATATATTATCTGATATGTTATTTTATGTGAACAATGAAGCAGTCTTACATACCATCAGAGACACCAAGTGGCTTGAAGAGGATAAGAGAAATGGAGCTGGAAAATTTAAGAGGAAATGGGGAGGGTGAAAGAAAACCATTCGATAGGATTTACGATTATGACACCTATAATGATCTTGGAGATCCAGATAGCAACAATGAACTGGCTAGGCCTGTCCTTGGCAGCAAACAACACCCATACCCTAGGCGTTGCAGAACAGGACGACCACGCTCCAAAAAGGGTAACCAATTAATTAATGGACTAGCTAGCAAATCTCCCAAATTTTTGTAAAAATTACTCAAAAACTTGATTGTCTAGTTAAAATAAGTCATGTGCTACAAATCTTTATTGAACCATTTGTTCTTTTGTATGTTAAGTAAGCATGTTTATGGTTGAGAAACTCTGAGAGCTATGTGATTACTGTTTCACATAGTTTTGTCAGTGCAGACCGCTTATCGGAAGAAAGAAGCAGCAGTGTGTATGTACCAAGAGACGAAGCCTTTGCAGAGGTCAAACAACTCACATTCTCGGAGAAGACCCTGAAATCTGCCCTGGCTGCAGTGCCCTCTCAGCTTCAGACAGCACTTGCTAATCCAGATCAAGGATTTCCATACTTCACAGCCATAGATTCACTGTTTAATGAAAGAGTCAAATTGCCTGAGCCAAAAACTGGTGAGGGTTTACAGAAAATCATCCCAAGGATAGTCAAGACTATTACTGGTGGGCAAGACAATCCTTTGCTCTTCGAGACCCCCGAAATAATTGATCGTACGCCTCCTCCTCCTCCTCCTCCTCTCTCTCTCTCTCTCTCTCTCTCTCTCTCTCTCTCTATATATATATATATATATATATATATATATATGGCATCGGTAGCTCTTGATTAAGTTAATCTTCTTTTATAGGTGACAGATTTTCTTGGTCTAGAGATGCAGAATTTTCTCGGCAGACTCTAGCTGGTCTTAATCCATATAGTATAGAACTTGTTACGGTGTGTATTCTTCATTAATTTGCTGATGAAGTCAACTATTTCACTTCATTGAGAAAACGAAATTAACTACTTTCCTTTTTCCTCCTCCATCTTCCTTGGTGATGAAGTAATTACAGTGTTAATAAGGAGAATATCTTTTTTATTTTATGTATTTTTCTGGATGCAGGAATGGCCATTGAAAAGTAAACTTGACCCTGGGATTTATGGCCCGCCTGAATCATTGATCACAACAGAACTGGTGGAGAAAGATATTGGAGGTTGTATGACTGTGAATGAGGTAACACAAGATAGACACCAACACTTCCATACGTTTTGATTGTCCACCTGTTTAACCTGAAATTGTATCAATTGTGTGCGTGTTCTTTGTACTCTGTGAAAGAGATATTGGTTGAACTTGAAATGCAGGCCTTGAAAAGAAAGAAGATGTTCATTTTGGATTATCATGGTCTTCTCATGCCTTATGTGAACAAAGTAAGACAAATCGAAGGAACTACATTGTATGGTTCTCGAACACTATTCTTCCTCACTGAGGATGGGATACTGAAGCCTGTAGCCATTGAACTTACCCGACCACCCATTGGTGACAAACCGCAATGGAAGCAAGTGTTCACCCCAACCTTGGATGCCACCGGTTGCTGGCTATGGATGCTTGCGAAAGCCCATGTTTGTGCTCATGATGCTGGCCTTCATCAGCTTGTCAATCATTGGTAACTGGCTCAAATCCCTTTTAATAATATTGGCAGGAAGTTACCAAATTGGTCCTGTAAATGCCTCCAGCTTAAGCATGGATGTTCTCTAAATGTAACTTTGCCAATTAGAAAATTGTGGACTAACTCATGGGTGGAAACTTGTTTTTACTTCAAAATTTTCACAGGCTGAGGACTCATTGTTGTGCAGAGCCATACATAATTGCAGCTAATCGACAATTAAGTGTTATACATCCCGTCTATAGACTTTTACATCCACATTTTCGGTATACGATGGAAATCAATGCTCTCGCTCGAGAAATCCTCATTAATGCTGGTGGGATCGTTGAGAGCAACTTCTCACCAGCAAAGTACTGCTTTGAGCTCAGTTCTGCTGCTTACGACCAGCTCTGGCGCTTTGATATGGAAGCATTGCCAACAGATCTGATCAGAAGGTATTTCACATGATAATTAAAACTAATCTAAGATTGATCCAAACTATGTGTTGCTGCAGGCAACTCGGAACCAATCTTAAATACTGTTTGTTGAAGAATTCTAAAATGAAAAAGGAAAACAAGCATTTGCAGTCTATCTAGTTGCTACCATCTTAAAAAAGAAAAACTTCATTTGAAACGCTATGGAAGTTCAACCGCTAATTAATCTGTTTGCTTTAATTTCAGGGGAATGGCAGTTGAGGATCCTACAGCTGAGCATGGCCTGAAGCTAACAATTGAAGACTACCCATTTGCAAATGATGGTCTCATTCTTTGGGATGCCATTAAGGAGTGGGTGAGTGACTATGTGAAGCACTACTATCCAGATCCAACTCTTGTTGAGTCTGATAAGGAGCTTCAAGGTTGGTGGACAGAAGTTAGAACAAAAGGCCATGCAGACAAGAAAGATGAGCCATGGTGGCCTGTTTTGAAAACCCCAGAAAATCTTATCCACATTTTGACAACCATAATTTGGGTAACAGCTGGACATCATGCAGCTGTGAACTTTGGACAGTATACGTATGGTGGATACTTCCCAAACAAGCCTACAATTGCTCGAACCAACATGCCAACAGAAGATCCATCTGATGAGGCTTTCAATAATTTTTTGAAGAGACCAGAAATGACACTGCTAAACTGCTACCCATCACAGATTCAAGCAACCCAAATGATGGTTGTGATGGATGTGCTATCGAATCATTCACCTGATGAGGAGTATCTTAGTGAGAAACTTGAGTCATCCTGGGCTGAAAATCCTGTGATAAAAGCTGCATTCGAGCGGTTCAATGGTAATTTGAAGAAGCTAGAAGGAATAATTGATGAGAGGAATACCAACTTGAACCTGAAAAACAGAGTTGGAGCAGGAGTTGTTCCATATGAGCTTTTGAAGCCATTCTCGACCCCCGGGGTCACGGGAATGGGTGTTCCTAACAGCATCTCCATCTAGATTTGATCAGTGGTGGAGCCAAAAACTTTTGCCAGTGTGTCATCTTACATAATCGAAGCTAAACTTTTCCCAGTGTATCGCCTTACATAATCGAAGCTATTTTTCTTTAGAGCTACGGGTACTAACTTATTTACCAACTTAACGATACCAAACAATGTGGCACATGACATGACAACCTCATGTCATCTGCCAAATCATTTTTTCTTGATTATTCATGCTTTAACTTAATTATTAATTCCAAAAATTAAAACAATTAAACCATTTATAGAAATTAAAAAAATTAAAAAAATTTAAAAAAAACTTGCCAATCCTGTTAGAGTTCTATGGTCGTTTTGTATATTTTAGAGAAATGGAGAATTTGCAGGGAAGAAGAGAAAGATGAGAAAAGACTGTTGCATTGTATTTTTCACAAAGAGTTGGCTTACATAGTGTACTCGGTAGAGAAGAGAGAGAAGAGATTCTTCTCCAACAAAATTGCAACTGTCACCCTATGAGGTGTTTACACTTGTAACCTAGAGAATCCACCTGGACTATGATCCAATGGTTCTAATTACATCACAAATAAAATAAACATAAAATGATTGTAATAGGACTTGGTGACTTCGGCTTCAAAGAAAGCAGCTGCAGGATTACATTCCAACACTCCCTTCTAATCCTTTAGCTGTTTTCACACCAAGTAGGCTTCTTAAACTAACGAAGCAATCCTTAGGCAGAGCCTTGGTCAAAATATCTGCAATTTGATCTTCTGTCATACAGTAGATTAGCTCAATTTCTTTTGCTTGGATAGCTTCCCTGATGAAGTGAAATTTCCGACTGATATGTCTAGTTTTCTGGTGATGAACTGGATTCCTTGCCATTGCAATAGCAGAAGTGTTATCACATAGGATTGGTGTAGCTTCTACTTGTTCTTCACCAAAGTCTTCAAGCACAAATCTTAGCCACTTAGCTTGTGAAGTTGCTTCTGCAGCACTCACATACTCAGTTTCTGCCGTGGACAAAGCAACTGTGTTTTGCTTGATAGAAGCCCAAGAAAACATGCATGAGCCTAGTGTGAAAGCATATCCTGAGGTGCTTCTCATATCATCCTCACTCCCTGCTTAATCACTGTCACAATACCCTATTAGAGTAGTTGTTTTCCCTTTCACAAACTCAATGCCAAAATCGAGTGTGCCTTGTATGTATCTCAAAACTCTTTTGGCAGTTCCCAAGTGCTTCTTTGTGGGATTGTGCATGAACCTAGCAAGTAAGCTAGATGAAAACATTAGATCTAGTCTTGTGGCAGTCAAATAGAGAAAGCTCCCTACTATCTGTCTGAATTCACTCTCATTTGCTGCTTCACTTCCATCTTCTTTGCACAGTTTTTCATTCACCACAAGTGGAATTGCCACTGACTTGCAGTCCTTCATTCCAAACTTCTCAAGAAGTTTCATTGCATATTTCTTTTGGTGAATAAAAATGTGCCTATCTGTTTGTACCACTCCCATGCCAAGAAAGTGATGTAACAACCCCAAGTCTGTCATCTCATAGTGTTGCATCATATCTTGCTTAAACTCTTTAAGTAATTTGGAACAACTACCAGTATATATAATATCATCTACATAAAGTGAGACAATAATAATACCTGAAGTGTCATTGGTTTTGACATAGATAGTAGCTTCGCTAGAACTCTTTTTGAATCCTGCATTGTTGAAGTAAGCATCTATTTCATCATACCAGGCCCTTGGAGCTTGTTTCAGTCCATATAGAGCCTTGTTCAACTTGTAAACTTTGGTTTCCTTATTCTCTTGGACATATCCTTGTGGCTGTTCAACATAGACTTCCTCCTTTAGAATGCCATTGAGAAAGGCAGACTGCACATCCAACTGATACAAACTCCATTCCTTTTGTGCAGCAAGGGCAATCAAGGTTTTGATGGTATCTAGCCTTGCCACCAGGGCAAATGTTTCATTGTAATCGATCCCGGGCTTTTGTGAATAGCCTTTAGCCACCAGTCTGGCTTTATTCTTTTGCACAGTGCCATCTAGATTAAGCTTGACCTTGTAGACCCACTTGACACCAATTACTAGTTTGTCAAATGGTCTGTCAACTAATTCCCATGTATTGTTCTTCTCAATCATCTCTAATTCAGCCTTCATTGCATGTCTCCATGATTCATCCAAATCAGCTTCTTCAAAACTGTCAGGTTCCACAATGCATATGTTACATTTTGCCATGATGTCATTAATACTCCTCCACTTATGAGGTGTGTGATCAAACACTTGAGACCTGTCAAGTATTTCCTCATCAGTTTCTTCTTCTACTTGCATTTGAGTATCCAAGATTTGAGTTGGTTCATCAAATACCATATGTTCATGTTCTGCATTATCCTGGTTTTCAATTTGCATAGGCATTCTCAACTCTACATTACTAGTGTTCTCCCATTTCCATGAGGCAGTTTCATCAAAATACACATCTTTAGACAAGATAATCTTTCTAGTTCTAGGATCATATAATCTGTACCCCTTTTCACAAAGTCCATAGCCAACAAAAATGCATTTATGACTGTTTTCTTCCAACTTGTGCCTTAGTGCCGAAGGAATGAGCACATGACATAAAGATCCAAACACTTTCAAGTGTGCAATACCTGGCTTTCTTCTAGTGTAAGCCTCAAATGGTGTCACCTCTTTAAGAGACTTAGAAGGACATCTGTTGAGTAGATATACTGCGGTATTAACAGCTTCTGCCCAAAATTCATAAGGAAGCCCATTTTCATGTAGCATAGACTTTGCCATCTCTATCACAATCTTGTTCTTCCTCTCAGCTACTCTATTTTGCTGAGGGGAATATGCTACTGTCAGCTACCTTTGTATTCCAATCTCACTGCAGTACTCATGAAACTCATTTGACATGAATTCTCCACCTCTGTCACTTCTAAGAGATTTCACCTTATAACCACTTTGCAGCTCTGTCATAGCCTTGAACTTCTTGAAGCATTCAAAGGCATTTGATTTATTTCTGAGGAAATAAACCCAAGTCATTCTAGTACAATCGTCTATGAATAATAAGAAATACCTGTTTTCTGACATTGATGCAGTTTGCATTGGTCCACAGATGTCTGTGTGTACCAACTCTAGTGGAAACTGGGTTCTCCAAGTGGATTCTGCAAGGAATGAGTCTCTATGTTGCTTTTCTAGCTTGCAGCCTTCACAAACTTCAAGATCCTTTTCTAAACTAGGTAAGCCATGAACCATGCCTTGATTTACAAGTAGCCTAATGCTTTGATCATTAAGATGCCCCAGTCTTTTGTGCCAAGTTTGCAAGCTGTGTGTCACATTAGCTCTTAGCACCAACTGAGTAGCTGGCACCATTGTGAGAGGAAAGCACCTGTTGCTAGTCATTTGAACTTTAGCAATAGGGTTTTGCAGTGACCAGTCATCGAAAATTGTCACCATTCCCTTTCTAAATACCAGGCAATTTCCATGCTCCATTATCTGCCCAACACTGAGCAAATTTTCTTCTAATCCAGGCACCAACATCACTTCTTGAATGTGCTTTCTGCCCACTTTGGTTTCTATCACAAGTGTGCCTTTCCCTGCAACTTGGACTGTCTCTCTAGTCCCCATTTTCACCTTGGAATTTACATCCCCTCAAATATCCACCAATAGCCTTTCATCTCCAGTCATGTGGTTACTACAACCACTGTCAACATACCATGAATTGTTGAATTTCACATCTGTCACAACATTGCATGCATAAAACAGAGTTCCAGTTTCTTCAACCTGATTAGCATAATTCACCTTCTGTACAGATTGATTCCTATGGCAATCTCTGAGTATGTGTCCAAACTTTCCACACCCTTTGCACTTTGGTTTTCCTTCATACCAACACTTGCCATAGTGTAGTTTCTCACAATGCTTGCAGGGTGTTTTGGTTCCTTCATTTGATGCATTTGGTTTGGGATTAGAATTAGACTTGTTACTCCAATTCTTTCCATTAGACTTCCAGTTCTTCTGAGATTTGTGATTTCCAGAAGAACTTCCACTCTTAGAGCTTTTACTCTCTATGTTTAGGCTAGTAAAAGCCTTTTCTGTGGAGTTTTCAGTATGCCTATCCAATCTGAGCTCAAAGCTCTTCAGAGATGCAACCACTTCTTGAATTTCAAGAGTGTCAAGGTCCTTGGAATGCTCAATCACAGAGCATATAGAATCATACGATTTAGGTAAACTAATCAGCAATTTCTGCACAATTCTTTCTCTAGGCAGCTCTTCACCATAACTTTTCATTTGATTAATTAAATCAAACAGTTTAGCAATGTAAGCAGACAATGGTTCACTATCCTTCATACGAGTATATTCAAACTCTCTACGTAAACCTTGCATCTTAACACTTCGTACCTGTTTATCGCCTCTAAACTCTTGCTTTAGAATATCCCATGCACCCTTTGAGTTTCTTCATTCACTATTTTGGGGAAGATTTGGTCTGAGACTGCACTTTGGATCAATCCAAGTGCACGAGCATCCTTCATCAAGATCTCAGCCATCGTAGACTTCTCCACTTCAGCAGCCTTAGATCCTTCTTCTTTTTCCTTTCCCTTTTTTGGATCTGAAGCATCAAAACCATTTTCAACCAAATCCCATAACCCATGAGATTTCAAAATAGTTTTCATTCAAATGCTCCAAAACTCATGGTTTTCTCCATTGAAAACTGGCGTGCGAAGCTCAGCAGTGCCTGACCCTGCCATATTAGACATTGGATTCAGACAGATACGCCTCTTGGAATGTTGAGTGAGCTCGATTTCAGCTCAACCAAACACCAGCTTTCGATTTGCACAGATTCACGCCCAGCAACCAACCGAACCTGGCTCTGAGGCCATGTTAGAGTTCTATGGTCGTTTTGTATATTTTAGAGAAATGGAGAATTTGCAGGGAAGAAGAGAAAGATGAGAAAAGACTGTTGCATTGTATTTTTCACAAACAATTGGCTTACATAGTATACTCAGTAGAGAAGAGAGAGAAGAGATTCTTCTCCAACAGAATTGCAGCTGTCACCCTATGAGGTGTTTACACTTGTAACTTAGAGAATCCACCTGGACTATGATCCAATGGTTCTAATTACATCACAAATAAAATAAACATAAAATGATTGTAATAGGACTTGGTGACTTCGGCTTCAAAGAAAGCAGCTGCAGGATTACATTCCAACAAATTCCTGTATCTGCCATGACCACTGAGATGCAATCCCACAGTGTATGTGTAGTGTGAAATTTTTTGAATTTGTTTTCTTTGTTTGATTGAATATCAATTTCCCCTGTCAAATATGTAAGGACCCATTATGGTCTGTGATAGTTCTTTGATCTTTGGCTAGATGTAAAGATTTAGTGTTATGATGAGAATGCGATTGAGGAAGAATAAAAGTCTTCAAATTCAAATCTGGAAAATCATTCCCAAATAAACTTGGAATTTCCAGGACACCGGGAACCAGAAAAGTAGAAAAGCCATATGGGCTCCATAGACGTGTGATGATGATAGTGAAATGGCGACGGAGTTAAGGTGGCATTGCTGCGACGTGGGAGGGTTTTTGTAGAAATTTAGGAAGGAATAGAAAATTAGGGAATGGCTCACTGATTGTGATGCATGTATTCATTCATCTTTATATGATATTACAGTTGACGTTGGCCTAAGTATATATGGAAAGCTAAGGTCAAGAAGGTAACACAAGATTTACACAATCATAGATTTAAACTAATACTAATATTGAGGGAGAGATTGTAGCACGACATCATGAATCCTGATTTGCAGAGTATTGAGCAATCATAGTAGCCGGGGGAGAGATTTGATAACCAGTCAAGTATGAATAGAGGAAACGAAGAAGAAAACTAAAAAAAAGGTTCTGAATTTCTTTTTATTGATTCTCTCTATTAATTCCATACAATATTAGCTGACTCAATATTTATAGAGTTTTGAGTTTTGCAGAATACATGAGCTGTCAAAGACTTAAGCTCTAAGCTAATAACAGACGTTCAAGGCACTTGGGTTTTAGTGCCTCCTCCACCAAACAGAAATATTGTTGGTAGTAAGTGGATTTACAAAGTCAAGAAAAATCCAGATGGGTCTGTGTCTCGATATAAAGCACGGTTAGTTGCTCAGGGTTTTAGTCAGGAACAAGGGTTGGATTACGATGAGACTTTCAGTCCTGTGGTTCGCCATACCACAGTCAGATTGGTGTTAGCTCTTACTGCAGCAAATCATTGGGAGTTACGTCAATTGGACGTCAAAAATGCTTTTTTACACGGTGATCTTCAAGAAGAAGTCTATATGAAGCAGCCTCAAGGCTTTGAAGATGCTATACATCCTTCTCATGTCTGCAAGTTACTCAAGTCCTTGTATGGTCTTAAACAAGCTCCTCGAGCTTGGAATGCTAAGTTCACCAGTTATCTTCCTACTTTGGGTTTCACTCTATCCCATTCTGATCCGAGTCTATTTGTTAAGCATACAGGCATTGACATAGTTCTTCTCCTTCTTTATGTGGATGACATTATCATCACTGGTTCCTCCTCTACATTAGTTCAATCTGTTATTACAGATCTGGGTGAAGCTTTTGATATGAAAGACATGGGCAAACTTACTTTTTTTCTTGGATTGGAGATTTCATATCTTTCGAATGGTGATATTTTTGTCAACCAGGCTAAGTATCTTCGAGATCTCCTCAAGAAGGCAACCATGGTTGAGTGTAAACCATGTTCAACACCAGCCAAACCTTATCAGCAGTTTCTTAAAGACGAAGGTGTTTCTCTCCAAGATCCTACTCCTTATCGAAGTCTCGTGGGGGCTCTTCAGTATCTCACTTTCACTAGGCCTGATATCGCCTATGCTGTCAATTCTGTATGCCAGTTTATGACAGCTCCTACAGATATTCATTTTGGTGCAGTCAAACGTATTCTCCGATATCTCAAGGGTACCTCTCATTATGGTATCACTTACACTTCAAGTGATATGCAACTGCTGGTCTATAGTGATTCGGATTGGGCAGGAGATCCTAATACCAGGTGCTCTACCACTGGTTATGTGGTTTATCTTGGGAACAATCCCATCTCATGGCAATCTAAAAAGCAAACTTCTGTTTCGAGAAGTTCTACAGAAGCCGAGTATAAGGCTTTAGCTCATTCTGCCTCTGAGGTTTCGTGGATACAACAAGTTCTTAAGGATATGCATTTGTTTCTTGCCACCCCTCCTATCTTGCATTGTGATAATTTGTCTGCTCTTGCCTTAAGTTCAAATCCTGTTTTTCATTCCAGGATCAAACATTTAGACACCGATTTTCATTTTGTTCGTGAAAGAGTTCAGCGTGGGGACATTCATGTTCAATATGTGCCCACACAAGAACAGGTGGCTGATGTGCTCACCAAGGGGCTTCACATAGTGAAGATTGAGCTTGGTAGCAAGGAAATGGAAGCATTCACAAGATAAACTCTTGGTAAAGAAATCAGCGAGTTGATGAGGAGAGGGAACATAGCGAGTTTGGAGTGCGCCTTGGGTGAGGAGTTCGCGAACAAAGTGATAATTAATCTCGATGTGCCGTGTGCGAGCATGGAAGATAGGATTGGCAGCCATAGAAGAGCAGAGAGGTTATCAACAAAAAGACAAGGGGAAGCGGAAGCGCGAAGAGGAACACCGAGTTCGAGAAACAAGTAACAAAACCATGGAGATTTGTGGGAGAGGAGGGGTGTAGGTAATCTGTTTATGAGATAACATGCTGTTTGAATACTTTCTCCCCAAAAGGACAATGGTAAGTGAGCCTGGAATCTAAGAGCCCTCCCCACATTTAAAAGATGACGATGCTTGCGCTCAACAACCCCATTTTGTTGGGGCGTTGAGGGACAAGAATGTTGGAAGAACACGCCATTGTCATCAAAAAAAGTTCGCATGGATATGAATTCTGCCCCATTGTCAGCACGCAAAGACTTTATGCGACAATTAAATTGGGTTTGCACCCAAGAAAAGAAAGATTTCAACAATGACTGTGTTTCATATTTAAAGCTTATAAGATGAATCCATGTAAAACGAGAATAATCATCTACAATAGTTAAAAAATAACGCCCCCAGAGTGTGAAGTAACTCTGTGAGGCCCCCAAATGTCACAGTGAATCAAATCAAAAGGTGCTACGGATTTAATCAAACTAGAAGAAAAAGGTAAACGAGTTTGTTTGGCTAAGGGACAGACATCACAGTTATTGGAAAAATCAAAAACAACTTCAGGAATGCTTTTGGATAAAGCTTGGAGAGGAGCAGCAGATGGGTGTCCAAGACGTTGGTGCCAGAGGCTGGAATGACGGTTGACATGGTGTACTAGGTGTGGGTTCTGTTGGCGGGTGATGTAGTAGAGCCCTTTATGTTGCTTGCCCAGGCCAATCATCCTCTTCGTAGCCACGTCCTGCACAATACAAAAATTAGGGAAAAATGTCACTATACATCCCAAAGCTTGAGTGAGTTTGCTAACAGACAAAAGACTGACTTCGAATTTTGGTACATGTAGAACACCATCAAGAACTAAATCCTTGGTCAACTTAACAGAACCAACCGATGTGATTTTAGCATGCCCACCATCAGGTAATTCAACAAAGTCATTTTGTGACGGAGTCATGTGATTTGAGGGCACAGAATGGGATATGTGATCCGTTGCCCCACTATCTACTATCCAATACAGAGTAGAGTGAGTTGTGGGGGTAACAATACCTGTGGCATTAGCAAAAGAAGGTGTATTACCATTCTCTTTCCGAAGTAGCGCCATAAGTTGAGTGTACTCCTCGGTGGTGAATATGGGCTTCTCATTAGGAGTGGTAGTTAATGCCTGAGTTGACTCCATAGAGCTTGCTTGAGTATTATGTGCAGCTGATTTCCTTCGGTTGGGTGGCTTCACATTTTTGCCATGTAGCTTATGGCCCACGGGAAAACCATGGAGAAAATAACAGCGATCGACGCTGTGTCGTTCTTGGTCACAGTAACTACACTTTAAGGGAGTCAGATTCCCTTGGGCTGCAGGTGAACGGCTGGGTTGAGCAACCTTCATCGCATGATGACTGGTATTGCTATCACGTCGTGCAGCTACTTCAACCTGTCGTTCTTGCTGGAGTATCAAGGCATGGACCTTGCGTGTATCAGGAAGGGGTTGCATCATCAAAATCTGTCCCCTGACGGCAGCATAAGTCTCATTTAGTCCCATAAGAAACTGCATGACTCTTTCTTTCTCTTGTCGTGCAGCAACTTCCTTCAATCCTCCACATGTGCATGATAAAGTGTCATGGTAGGAAGACAACTCGTCCCAAAGTGCCTTCATCTTGGTGTAATAAGCTGAGACAGATTGTTGTCCTTGTCGATATTCAACAATTTCTTGTTGGATTTGGTAAATTCTGGAATCATTGCCCTGTGAAAACCTCTCTTTGAGGTCATTCCAAACTTCAGCCGCTGTTTCGGCATAGATCACGCTGCCGGCAATGTCCGGATGTACTGAATTCAAGATCCACGACAATACCATGTCGTTGCATCGATGCCAAATAGAGTGTTTCGCATCTGTAGATGCTGGGGTTTTGACAGACCCATCGACAAAGCCAATCTTATTCTTTGCGCTAAGATTGAGACGCATAGATCGACTCCATTGGCCATAGTTGTATCCTTCAAGAAGCCTGGATACCAAAACAATTCCCGGATGATCTGAGTGATGCAAGGTGAGTGGATCCGAAACATCAATTGATTTCTCTGTGGATTTTGTTTCACCCATCTTGTGTTGTGTTGTAGCGGAAGGTGTTTGGGTTTCTAGAGTCACCAGAATCGGTGCTCTGATACCATGTAAAAATGGTGAATGAAGAAAACAGATTGGTAGAGAAGATCTCTATATTTCATTGATGATTGAATATATAATATAGCTACAGCTTTATACAAACCGAAAGAGTCTTATTCTAGGAAGGAAATAAAACAATTGAATAACATATATACAAGGAATCAATCAACGACCCTATAATATGGGCATATCAAATATGACTTGATTCTTTCCTTTAACACACATAATACGTCATTAAGATGCAGAGAGCCAATAGATCTGTCTAAGTGTGTTTTGCCAATATGAGAGATAGATAGGTGAGAACCGTTGCCAACAACAATAGAGTCATTACCTGTGTATGGTTGTACATGTGAGAGCTCAGAAGGATTAGAGGTCATGTGATGGGTGACACCTAAGTCCACACACCAGTTGGTGAGTTCAGATGATGTGGGAGCAGTCGTAATGTTGGATTCTGCCATGTAAGCGAAGTTGCCACGTTCCGGACAAATACGAGATGTATGGCCTTGTCGGTTGCATGGCTGGCATGTCTCTTGAAACTGAAACAGGGGATGATATGGTGGTGTAGGAAGGAGTGGTGGGCGATTATCTGGTGGAGGCAGTGAGGGAGTGCTATCACGAGTGTCCGACCTGGTGCTTGGGTTCCAAGTTGTTGGAATATAGTAGGTGAGATGAGTGTTTGTGATGCTCTGATACCACTTGTTGGGTTTTAGAGAACAAAAAAGTGATTTTATTTATTCAACAATAGATGGGTACAAGGCTTTATAGAGGAGTAGGCTTATTGGCCTTCAACAACTAGAAACTATTTGCTAGGCTTATTGGCCTTTTGGCTTATTGGCCTATTCTCTCTCTTTTTGCTGGCTATTTGGCCTGTTCTTACTCTCTTTGCTGGCTATTTGGCCTGTTCTTACTCTCTTGACTTTGTACAAGAGACAACAACATCTATTTATACACTAAAGCTGCCGCCATTCTCCAAGTCGGTGGACTTGGCTTCTTCTCCTAGCCACTACTTTATAATATAATATTACCTTATTACAAGATTTTTATTAGGACTTTTCTAGAGTTTACAATAATTCTCTCTTAAAACTTGACCTTGTCAAATTAGTGAACTTTCTTGAGTTTTCTAATTTCTTCTAGATTTTTTTATATTCTTCAAGTGTGTATTAAATTTAACACAAGTGTTGCTTCGATTTGAATTCCAGCTATTGTGGGAATTGGAGTTCCAACTAGGCTCTCGATTAGAACTCCAATTGTTGGTGCGGTTGGAGTTCCAGTTGCGGTCTCTGCCACGTCCTCTACCACGTCCCCTGCTGGAGTTACTATGGGAGTGTTGATTGGATGACCTGTGAGGGGGGTTTTGTTGATGATTGTGGGAGGTACGATCTGTAGTAAGGGCAGTGCCAGTAGATAATGAGAGAGAGGACATTCTTTTCAAGAGTTGTTCTTCTTGAAGGAGTAAATCATAGAACTCATCAAATGTCAGTGAGGGTCGAAGATGGAGAGATGTGGTGAATTCCTTGTATTCATGGCCAAGACCATCGAGGATGTATTTGCTAAAATATGAAAACTATGAGAGAATATTTGTTTGTGGGAATTTTCTGTGTATTCTTCTCCTTGTAGGAGGTCATATTTATAATACAACGAAACCTGAATGGGCAAGTAAATAATAAATTCCTAAATCTATTTACAGTAGGAAATCAGGAATTAAAGTAAATCAATTACAATTATAATAGGAATTCTTGGTGTGTAAGGAAAGTAAGTCAATATCCACAAGTCACGCCAACACTCCCCCTCACGTTGGTGCATAGATGTCGCCAATGCCCAACTGATCCAGTGAATTGTGGAATGCTTTACTGGAAATCGCCTTTGTCAAAATATCCGCCAATTGATCCTCGGATTTCACAAAAGGAAACTGAAACACTTTAGCCTCAAGCTTCTGTTTGATGAAGTGTCGATCTACCTCAACATGTTTAGTACGATCATGCTGAACCGGATTCTGTGCAATGGCTATAGCAGCCTTGTTGTCACAAAAGAGATTCATTGTGGATGTAGGTTTATACCCGAGTTCAATAAGCAACTTTCTTAACCAAAGAAGTTCACAAATCCCTTTAGTCATGCCTCTGAACTCGGCTTCTGCACTGGATAAAGCTACTACATTTTGTTTCTTGCTCCTCCATGTCACCAAATTACCTCCCACGAATGTGAAGTAACCCGATGTGGATTTTCTATCTGTTACATTACCTGCCCAATCTGCATCTGAATAACCATCAATATTTAGATGACCATGCTTTGAGAACATAAGTCCTTTTCCAGGTGCAGACTTCAAATATCTAAGTATCCGAAGAACTGCATTCATGTGGTCTTCACTTGGAGAGTGCATAAATTGACTGACAACGCTCACTGCATAAGCAATGTCTGGTCGAGTATGTGACAAATAGATCAATCTTCCCACTAACCTTTGGTATCTTTCTTTGTTAGTTGGAACTTGATCCGGATATTCTCCAAGATGATGATTCTGAACAATAGGAGTGTCCGCAGGTTTACAATCTAGCATTCCTGTGTCTGTCAACAAGTCTAAGACATATTTCCTTTGAGAGAGAAATATGCCTTGCTGCGATCGAGCCACCTCAATTCCCAAGAAATACTTGAGTCCACCTAGATCCTTCATCTCAAACTCCGTAGCCAGATAGTCTTGTAGCTGTGATATTTCCTGTTTATCATTCCCAGTAATAATCATATCATCAACATAGATTATTAATGCTGTTACCTTCCCTTTTTGATGTTTCAAGAACAGAGTATGATCTGAGTTGCACTGTTTGAAACCATTGTTCTTCATTGCCATGGTGAACCGTCCAAACCATGCACGTGGTGACTGTTTCAATCCATATAATGCTTTTCGTAACCTGCAAACTGTTCCAGTCTGAGTAGTATTATATCCAGGAGGAATATCCATGTACACCTCCTCTGTGAGTTCACCATGTAGAAAAGCATTCTTTACATCAAACTGGTGTAGTGGCCAATCCAAATTAGCTGCAAGGGACAATAAGACTCTGACGGTGTTTAACTTTGCAACTGGTGCAAAAGTTTCTTCATAGTCTATACCATAGGTCTGTGTGTACCCTTTTGCCACAAGTCTTGCCTTGTATCGCTCGATAGATCCATCTGCATTGTGTTTTATAGTAAACACCCATCTACATCCGATAGTCTTTTTTCCTCGTGGTATAGTCTCTAATGTCCAAGTCTGATTTTTCTCAAGAGCTTTCATCTCCTCTTTTATAGCTTGGACCCACTTAGGATCTTTCAATGCTTCAGAGACCTTGGTTGGAATATGGATAGCAGACAACTGATGCACAAAAGCCTTGAGTGGTTCAGACAGCTTCTCAGTGGATACATGATTTGCAATTGGATACTTGGATGTCTTGCCAATATCCGGTGAATAACGGTTTGGTGGCTTCCCACGATTTTGCCTGAAAGGTAATTGATATCCAATAGTTTTATCATCTAAATGCACAAGTCTAGTAGGAGTAGTTACCTCAAGGATATTCTCAGGAGATTGGTCTGTTGGTACTGTTGAGTTAGAAGGGGGGTCTTCATCTTGTTGTTCTGTATTGTCTGTAGGTGTGGGACTCGGATCAGAAATATCTTCGCATGGATCAGGTGGGTCAGGCAATTGATCGCTATGAATGGGCGATTGGTCACTTTTCAACAGAGAGTAATCTCGTGCTCCAGACTCGGGATGATCAATCATTTCTGTACATGGGAGAATTTCTTTGTTTGCCAAGTTGCTCCAATTCTGTTCTTCACTTCGTATCTCCCCCTGAAGCGCAGAATTGGATGATGGGTCATGAAAGAACAGCTCAGATTCCAGAAAAGTCACATCCAAAGTGACATAGGTTCGTTGGGTAGGAGGGTGATAACAGCGGTAACCTTTCTGATGAGTGGCATAACCCACAAAAACACAACGAAGCGCACAGGGATCAAGTTTGCTACGTTGATTTTTGTGGAGATGAACGAAAGCCACGCATCCAAAGATTCGGGGTGTGAGTACCAAAACAGAGGGTAGATGTCTGTGTTGCGCAAGCACCTGTAAAGGAGTTTTAAAGGTCAATACACCAGAAGGCATGCGGTTGATCAGGTGAACTGCAGTGACAATAGCATCATCCCAGTGATGGCGAGGAACATGAGCGCCAATCAGAAGTGCTCGGGCGGTTTCAAGAAGATGTCGATTCTTTCGTTCAGCAACACCATTTTGTTGCGGTGTCTGAGGACAAGTCGTCTCATGGATAATTCCATGTTGTTGGAAGTAAGTCTGAAAGTCATGATTGACAAATTCTCCACCATTGTCGGAGCGAAGAATCTGGATTTGAGCATTAAATTGAGTTTTCATCTGTTTGTGGAAGGACTGAAAACGGGAAAACACCTCGTTTTTATTCTTCAGCAAATAAAGCCATGTCATCCGTGTACAATCATCGATGAATATGACAAACCATCGAACACCAGAAGGAGCAGTGATAGGCGAAGGTCCCCAGACATCAGAGTGAATTAATGTAAATGGAGTAGTACACTTGTTCGTACTCAACGGGTAGGGCACACGGTGACTCTTGGCCAAAATACAAGTATCACATGTGAAGTCAGAGTCTTTGAAACCTGAGAATAAATCTGGTATAAGATGCTTCATATAACTAAAAGACGGATGTCCCAATCGACGATGCCACAACCAAATTTGCTTTTGTTTGCTATCAAAGGAATGTGTCACACTGTTAGCCACGCCGGGACTGAAGTCATCGACATAATATAACCCCCCTCTCTTAGTACCACGACCAAGAATCTCCTTAGTGTGAATATCCTGAAGCAAACAAAAACTCGGGTAAATGAGTACACAACAATTCAATTGTTCAGTAAGCTGACTAACTGACAACAATTTAGTGGATAAAGATGGAACAAGTAAAGTATTAGACAGTGTGAGAGAGGATGAGAGTGCAACAGTGCCAGCCCCTGTCACAGGATAAGTAACACCATTGGCATTTGCAATACAGGTTCGTCGAGGTTGTGTAGTATTCAGAAAATCATCAGGATCAAACGTCATATGATCAGTTGCACCAGAATCAATTATCCAGCTCTTGGAATCAATCTTATCGGAAGTATGGAATCCATAACCAGTACCATTACTGGTCATATTGCATTGTCCTCGATCTGTAAGAGTAGCCCACCAATCGGGGTAGCCATGCGATGTAAAACAAGTCTCACAAGTGTGTCTCGGATCACCACAATATGCGCAATTTGGTCCATGTGTCGGGGTCGTTAGTCTAGAAGTCATAAGCTGTGCAGCGGAAGAAGCATAGGATACAGGTTGAGTAGGAATTTGGATCGGAATCTGAGCATGAGTCGGGGCCGGAGTCGGAGTCGAAATCGGAATCGGGGTCTGAATCATAGACAAATTCGAGGTTGGGGTCATCATCGAAGTAGGGGTCGTGGTCGTCTTCGGAGTCGGGGTCAGGGTCGTCGTCGTCATAGTCGGGGTCGGGGTCGGGGTCGTCAAAAGAAGATCCTGATTCTGGATCGGGGTCTGAATCATAGACAAATTCGGGGTTGGGGTCATCATCGGAGTGCGGGTCGGGGTCGTCTTCGGAGTCGGGGTCGGGGTCGGGGTCGTCGTCGTCATAGTCGGGGTCGGGGTCGGGGTCGTCAAAAAAGGATCCTGATTCTGGATCGGGTTCGGGGTCAAAGTCTGCATCTGTAGGGGCGGAGCCATCTGGGCACTCAACTCAACGATGGTTGGTTGAGAATGAGAGAAGGAGTCGGTGGTGCTACCTCCATGAGGGTTGAAAAAATCATCAACCCTCATAGCGGCGGCGGAGTTTTGAAACTAGAGTCAGCAATTCCAAGATCGCCGCTCTGATACCATGCTAAAATATGAAAACTATGAGAGAATATTTGTTTGTGGGAATTTTCTGTGTATTCTTCTCCTTGTAGGAGGTCATATTTATAATACAACGAAACCTGAATGGGCAAGTAAATAATAAATTCCTAAATCTATTTACAGTAGGAAATCAGGAATTAAAGTAAATCAATTACAATTATAATAGGAATTCTTGGTGTGTAAGGAAAGTAAGTCAATATCCACAAGTCACGCCAACAGTATTCAATGAGTTCTTCATCTGACATTTCTGTTCCAGCAGCAAAGAGTGAATCATAAAGTGATTTGGCATGCATCAAATAAACCTCAACTGATGTTTCTGGGGTCTTTTTGAGAGTGCGAATTTGATCTCGCAGGGTCCGAACATGAGTTTTTGAAAGGGGAGCAAGACGTTTTTCTAGGAGACTACATGCCTCATAAGCTGTTGTGCATGAGATAAGGAGAGTTTTGATGGAAGGGGATGATGTGGCTTTTATCCATTATTTTGTGGCCTTTATCAGATGACACCCTGTTCTTGAAGTGTGATGAAGGAAATATCACTACATTAATTGTTTATGTGAATGACATTGTTGTAACTGGGAATGACACAAGAAAGCAACATAAGCTACAAAAGTATTTGTCTCAGTAATTTGAGATGAAGGATTTAGGTACTCTTAAAGACTTCCACAGAATTGAACAAGCTAGGTCAAAAACTAGTACATTTTTGTCTCAAAGGAAGTATCTGATGGATCTACACACTAAAACAAGAATGCTTGGATGTAAGCATACTGACACATCCATTGAGATAAATCACGGTTGCCAACCAAAAAGGCACAATACCAACGCCTTCTTTTTTGTAAATATGAAATATCTTAGCCTTTTTTAATTGCTTTAATTATTATAAATTTAGTGAACAATTAGTATTTAAATTTTTTACTAATTTCAAAAATTACTTAATAGATTGTAATTAATTATTTTAAATTATTTTGTGGTCTTTGTTTTTTTATTTTATTTTGTCCAAAATTAGTTTACTTAGTTTAATATGTTCGAATATTTCAATATGTCTGAATATTTTAATAGTATCGTCGTGCGGCTATACTCTTAAAACTCGAATATATTTAACAGGTATAGCCGCATGACTATACTCTTTAAATATTAATATATTTTAATAGTACAGTCGTACGGCTATACTATTAAAATATTTGAACATATTACTTAATTACAAAAAAGAACACACTTTTATGCAGTATAGCCGGGCGGCTATACGCTTGACATACATTCGAATATTTAAATAGTATAGCCGCACGGCTATACTTAAAAAATATTCGTATAAATAACAAGTATAGCCACTCTTTAAATATTAATTTATTTTAAAAGTGTACTCCTTGTTTACAATAGCGCCCGCACGATAATAACGTACAGACCGTTCAGATGAGAGAATAAATGTATATATATACATTCAGTTTGTCTGATAATCTTCAATTAATATAGTGGAAAGATCAAAATCAAGCTGGCATACTAATCAAAGCTTCAACTGGCCAAGCATGGGAAGAAAGAATGCCCTCTTGTTGGCATCGAACTGGTTGTAGGCCAAGAAAAGTATATAGAGTAGAAACTGATGCATTATCTAGACAATGATGAATTATTGAATGTATGTTTTAACACAAGCAATTTATTTGCAAATATTAAATATATTAGAATTTTATAGCTCAGAACATGTGATGGTATCTGAGCGAAGAAAAAAAACCTGTACAAGCACCACAAAATCAAAAAAAATCAAAGAACATAACAATTTATCTTTAGTACATTCCATTTCTTTAACCCAGCATAGGTAGCACAGGCAAGGGCTTTTGTCACACAAGTAATGGTGGGCTTGACATTAACATTGACAGGAAAAAGGGCCTTTGTTTCCATTCTAGGTGAGATCAAAGTCACCGGCGATAGCAAGCAAAACCTATGGATTATAAGAAAAATAAAACGAGTATGGTAAAAAATAGATGAACTAACCACCACAATGGAACAAATGGATTATTTAAGCTAAGTAGATGAATTAAAGATGTTAAGATGAGGCACTTTCTAGTTGGATGATATTAGAAAAAGTATATACATAGATGCGCCAATAGTGTAGGCATGGTCTTTTCCTATTGATCTTGTTAACTCTATCCAGGTGTGTATGCATGGTTTTGGTCCTCATTTTTTGGAATATACATATATTGCAGGGTGTGGAGGAGGACAACAATACTACAAACAGCTTAGCACGTTCTAGATAGAGATTTGGTGATGAATATTCTCAAGGCTAAACAGCTTACTAATTATAGAATATAAAGCTAAACTAGAATGCAACTGTGTATAAAAATAGTTAGTGATTGGTTGGATAGTTTGATGGTGTTGAGCCTTCCCAATTGGACTATAAATTGGCCTCAACTCAAAATGGAGTTGCATCATCCTTCCAAAGGAAAAAAAACACAGAGAATAAAATAACAAAGTGGAAGGAAAATCAATATGGCTATGAAATTAAGTTTCTTGGCAATGTTTTTGTGCTTATTGTTAGCATCTACACCTAAAGCTCATGCTAGTGTGTTTGACGTGACGAGTGCAACATACGGTGCAAAGCCTGGCTCTGATGTCAGTACGGCCTTGGCCAAGGCTTGGAGTGATGCATGTGCATCGCCATCCGCGAGTAAAGTTGTTATTCCGAGCGGGACATACAACTTAAAAGAAGCAACTTTCAGAGGCCCCTGTAAGGCTCCTATTGAGATGCAAGTTCAAGGCATATTGCAGGCTCCAGCAGACGCTAGCCAACTCACAAGACCGGATACTTGGGTTGGTTTTCAGTACATTGACATGCTCACCTTATCAGGTGGTGGGACTTTTGATGGCCAAGGAGCACTTTCTTGGAATCAAAATGACTGCCACAAAAACAAAAATTGCAAACCTCTTCCCGTTAATCTGCGGTTCGAATTCCTCACAAATTCCAAAGTTCAGGACATAACTTCACTTAACAGCAAATTTTTCCACATGCATGTTTTCCGGTGCAACCATACTACATTTCAACAACTTACCATCACAGCACCTGACGAGAGCAGAAACACAGATGGAATCCATATCGGGGCTTCGACTGCTATCAATATTACTCATTCAAAGATTGGAACTGGGGATGACTGTATTTCTATTGGTGATGACTCCCACGAAATCACAGTGACTGATGTTACTTGTGGGCCAGGCCATGGAATAAGCATTGGAAGCCTTGGAAAATATAAGGAAGAAAAGGATGTGACCGGGATCATAGTTAAGAACTGCACCCTGGCTAATACGGAGAATGGTGTGAGAATCAAAACATTTCCAGATTCTCCTTCGCCTAGCACTGCCTCGGGTATACACTATGAGGATATTATCATGGTTAATGTCAGTAACCCTATCCTCATAGACCAATTGTACTGCCCATATACTCAGTGTGAACAAAAGCCTCCGTCAAAAGTTAAGATCAACAATGTCAGCTTCAAGAACATTAAGGGCTCATCTTTCACTCCACTTGCAGTCAAGCTTGTATGTACCACGGGCATACCGTGTGAGAATGTGGAGTTGACTGACATTGATCTCACCTATGGTGGAGACAAAGGTCCTCTGACCTCTATGTGTTCTAATGTCAAGCCCACAATTACTGGCGTGACAAAGGCTCTTGGTTGTGCTACATCTTCCTTGGCACCTCTTCCTTTATCCAAGAAGTAGAAAGTACTAATTAATGTTCTCTATGTACATAAATTGATATGTTCTACTTTGCTTTTATGCTACATGTTCTCTCCTTTGTCCAAGATAAATGAATACGCAACACAATTTTCATCAATGCCAACGGGATTTAAAGCCCTCTTATACCATTATTGACCTTTTTGATCCCAATTTTCATCACTGAAAACTTCCCTTGTGAATTTGGCAGTAACACCGCATGATATTTCTTTGTCTTGTATAAAAAATAATCGATAGATCTTTCCCGCCGAAATGTTGTCGAGACTATTGAAGTGGAAGGGGATGCACAATATATTATTACTGCTCTTGAGAAAGATGGGGAGGATTTGCATGTGTGAAAGGTCACCTTTTTAAAGAAGCTAAGTGCCTCACACATTCTTTCTCTCTGGTGTGAGATGGCGATATATAGCTCCATAAAATGTAATAAGGTGGCTCACTCCCTTGCTAGGCATGCCTTGTTGTTAGATCAATAATATTTTGGTTAGAGGAAGAGCCTCCATGACTTAATTACTTCATTTTTATTGGATAATACTCCAAGTTTATCAAATTAATGAAATCTTTCATAATTTAAAAAATAATAATAAAAAAAAAAATGGGAGGGTCAAGCTAGAAAACAATTTTTTGAGGGACCAAGAGTGTGAATAACTTAGTTTTGGGGCCATTACATAAATCTTTTACAAATTCTTCTATGAAATGCTAGAAATAGCCATATACTGTTAAAATTTTATATTTCTGCAGTATAGCCGCACGGCTATACCGTTAAAATATTATATTTAATATTTAAATAGTGTAGTTGCGCGGCTGTATTATTTAGTGAAGAATTAGTATTTAAATATTTCAATTAATTTCATAAAAATTACTTAACAAATACAAATTAATTATATTTAATTATCTTAAATAATTTTGTGGAATTTAAAATTATTTTAAAAATAGTTTCAATTATTTAAAAATTCTAAAAATCGAATTTTAATCTCCAAACTCTAAATCCAAGTCTCGAACCAAAAACCCTAGCTCTCGAATTTGAAAGAACTTGTTCCAAAATCGTTCGCAAGCCTTAAACTCTAGCTATAAATCTACTGTAGGGCACTTAGGATTCAATTAGGCTTGGATAATCACGTAACTCGACCTAGGGCTTTACGATTTAGGTTTCACTCTCAGTCTTGGGTTAGTATGACGTAACCGAACCTACACTAGACATGTCTTGGCTAATTTTGTCGGGATAAACCTAGCCCAACGAACTTTAACGGGATAGACTTATCCTGGTGAACTTTGATGGGATAGACCTATCCCCGCGAATATGTGTCGCCGATCACCCCCTTTTATTCCTTCACAGCTAGAGCCATTATGTCAAAATGACCGGTCGCTCTGCCCAAACTACCGGTCGCTTTGTCCTTCTTTCCCGAACATTAAGCCTCTGTGTCAAAACAACCGGTCGCCAGTGAAAAATGATCGATCAACTCCACACTGCCAAAATCATTAGGAGGAAGTTGAACTATTTTTTGAGATTTTGCCCAATTCGGACCCACATTCAGCTTTAGTACCACACTAACCACCTTCTGAAGAAGTCGTTTAGGTAACATCTCGTCCTGAAACTAATAACACTAATGAAATATACCATGATGATTTAATTTCAAAAAACATAAAGGATGCAGATACCCCTATATACCAACTTCCAGAAAGAAAGAATCGTGGTAAACCTCAATTACAGTACGAAGTAGATCTTAAAGCAAAAGGAAAATGCACAATCAATAATTATATATCTCTAAGTAGATTATTAGAGTCATATGTATACTTTGTGGAGCAGTTGGAATATATATATATGTCCCCAATAGTGTGACTGAAGCACTAGAATACTCAAAATGGAAAGAAGCCATGAATGAATAATTGCGATGACAGGACCCGACCAAATTCGACTTTGGAATTCGTGTCAAACCCGGTTCTGTTTACCCCCTGGTAGGTGTTAGGCATGAATGACCAAAATACGCTTCTTGCCCTAATCCAAAAACTGATTTAGGGTTTGACTTCTATCGAAAAACCGGCAGAGTCTCTCTCGAAAAAGGCACATGCACAGCAAACTCAAATAGTCCCGAGCGTTCAGCACAATCAACTTTACAACACTGAACATAACAAACAATCAAAAACTTGTGGCTGCACCAAGATTAGCATAGGTTGCCTAAGTACCCTTACTGAGGGGATCAAACCACACGCAGTTCTTTATGCAAGAAAATAAAGTTCAACCCATATGTAAGCATATGAACTAAATATTCCATCGCACTTTCCTAAAACCAAAAGCTTCAAACTCTAATCAATCCGCTGAAACTTCAGCAAAAGATATTGATTTCAGAACAATCTTCCACCTATCACATATGTGCATATACAAATACACATATATAATAGCTCATTACAGATAAGTATGAAAATAAGAAAATTATTAAAATAACATTGGCCACGTGAAACCTTAATATCAATATCAGCAGTTTGAATAAAACTACTTCCATCTTTCACGTGTAAAAACAAACTCATCACTCAAGAAAATAGTTGTGAATTGTATACAATCCTTAAAATTTAGAAAACTTTCAATCCTTGTCTCATAAATCTGAATACATGTATTAAAACTTTCACCAATAAGTACCAAGATAAAATCATCAATTTTAGTTTAAAACATCTCCAAACTCACATCTCTCCACCTAGGCATACCCTAAATCATAATCCGTCAATTCCAATAATATTGCGTCAATTCCAAGTACCATATATGTTACATCCTTGCAGAACTCGGGGGACCTATGGTCAGCCCGACAACTCATATCCTCGCAGAAGTATGGGGACACGTAGGCAGCCCGACAACGCGTGTCCTCGCAGAACTCAGGAAACACGTGGTCAACCCGAGAACACATATCCTCGCAGAACTCGGGGGACACTTTGTCAGCCGAGAACGCATATCTTCGCAGAATTGGGTGATCAGCTCGAAACGCATATCCATCAAATCCCCTCGCAGGACTTAGGAAGATATAATCAACTCGAGAACGCAAATCCTCGCACCACATGGTTCAGGGGTCTCCGAGACTCGTGGGCATTGTCATAAATGACTAGACTATTCCGAAGGCAACTGGGGGGGGGGCGGTACTCTGGTGGTGGGTTTTGAAAACCATTTTCCAAAACTTATCATAAAATTCCTCTTTTTCCACTAATCCACTTTCACAAATCCAGTTTCCAAATTCTTTCTCAACTTTCCACAAATCAATTCTTAAATAGATAACCAAAAATCCCTTTTTAAAATGAGATCAATCCCAACATTCCTTAACTTCAACTTGACCATGCATAATCTTTCAAAATTGTTCTCAAACTATATTCAAATATGTACAACATACTATTGAGAAAACTAGTATCCATCATTCATCGATTTCAAGCCACCGAGCATATATTTAAATATAGACATACAATCATGCATTTAATTAATTCCTTATTCATGCCAAAATCCCGTTATCCGAGCCATTCCTTATTCATGGAAAGTAAAAGCGATTACATAATAATTCATAAAAATTTAATAAAACATTCAAAACACAATACCATTTTAAAATAAACCTCCAATTACAATTACAACTACTAAAAGGCCTCAACCGAGCCAACAAAGCCCACAATCTAAGTCAACTGGGCTCGAAAGGTCCACGACCCCAATTGTTATATGACAATTCCTATTGGTCCATAACCAAAAGTTCAGTCCATTCTAGAAGTCCCGTCACGATCTAACGGCCGGTTTGACCTCGATCGCTGAATTTGACCAATTAGGCCCGTAGGGCCCATAACCTTCGATTTTCGATCCAAACTTTACTATAAGTCCAACGAGGTCTACTTAACAAGTTTCCAGAGTTTGGTCATGATCAAGCGATTGGATCGCTCTCGATCGCACGTTCGGACGATAACCGGTTTACTTAACCCTAGAATCATTGATTAGAAGTATCCGGGACCCCCATTCTCGTTCCACCAGTTCCAACACAAATCCTAGAATACGAGGAACAACGCATTAGAAAATGGCACCGATTGAACGGTCCAAACCTATTGAACCCAGATATCGCATAATAGGTGCAATATCCGTTCGACTGTCAAACGATAATCAAATCCAAATCCGAGCATACCATCATACTCAGGACGACAAGGGTAACAATTTAGAACTCTATGGGCCGCCACCCACCGCCGGCAGCGCGTGGGTGTCTTAAAAGATTTTCCAGCGACGGAAAATCTCCAAACCATCGACGAATACCTATGCCAACAGATTCATACTTACTAGGGGATCAAGTTTTGTTCTTGGACTACGGCGAAAAACTAGTCGGAACTAGCCGAATTGAAGACGAAATCGTCGGCTAAAATGGGTATTTTGAATGACATGTAAAACCTCAAAATTGAACCAAGATACCAACGTAAACAACTAGAGCACGTGGATGAGATGAAGATTCATACCTGGATTAATGAAAACTGCCACTAGGATCGTCGAAAACGGCATCCAAAACTTCAAAAATCGCCCGAACTTCCAGTCGTTCCAGTTTAATTTGCTTGGGTTTTTGAGCTGGGAAAATGTGGGTAAGATAGAGGACATCGATGAGAAACTTTTGCAAGCAATTTTGCTCGAATCGGACACCAAACGACGACGAAATCGCCTTTGAAAATTTGCTACCACTCCTGTAAAGAGAGAAAGTCATGTGCGTAGAGAGAGAAAGAGAGAGAGAGAGAGAGAGAGAGAGAGGGGGGCTAACTGGGTATTTTAAGACCCAACTTTGAAAAATTTATGTTTGTGCCACTGCACTTCCGTTGACCACAACTTCTTCGTTATAACTCCAATTTGAGCCCACTATGTGTCTACGAACTCGTGAGAGCAAGCTCTACGAAATGGTCTCACTCAAATCCTCAAAATCCTTCCAGATCAAAAAGTGAATAAAGTAACCCTACCCCCAAGGGCAGAATTGTAAATCCACAATTAAATAATCAAATTGAACAGTGATTTTTGGGACAAAGTGTTACATGTGAGCTCTCCAGAAGATTGCCTCATGAGAGCTCGTGCCTTTACCTTATGGAAAGAAGACTGTGGGATGTAGGTTGATCTATACTGTGAAACTCAAAGCAAATGGATCCATTGAAAGATATAAAGCTAGATCAGTGGCGAAGGGGTACAGACAGAGATATGGGGTGGGCTATCAAGAGACCTTTGCCCCAATAGCCAAGATCGACACTATCAGAGTCCTACTGTCTCTAGCAACAAATCTAGATTGGCCACTACATCAGTTCGATGTTAAAAATGCCTTCTTACACAGACACTTGGCAGAAGAGATATACATGGATTTACCACTAGGATGTAATTTAACTCCTGAAAAGAAAAATAAAGTTTGCAAGCGCATAAAGTCATTATATGGGTTAAAACAATCTCCGAATGCATGGTTTGGCAAATTTACTAAGTCCATGAAGAATTTTGGATACACTCAAAGTAATTCAGATGACACCCTGTTCTTGAAGTGTGATGAAAGAAATATCACTGCATTAATTGTTTATGTGGATGACATTGTTGTAACTGGGAACGACACAAGAGAGCAACATAAGCTACAAAAGTATTTGTCTCAGCAATTTGAGATGAAGGATTTAGGTACTCTTAAAAAATTCCACGGAATTGAACTAGCAAGGTCAGAAACTGGTACATTTTTTTCTCAAGGGAAGTATCTGATGGATCTACACACTAAAACAAAAATGCTTGGGTGTAAGCATGTTGACACACCCATTGAGATAAATCACAAGTTGTGAGAAGACATGGGCCGGTTGCCAAACAAAAAGGCACAATACCAGCGCCTTTTTTTTTGTAAATATGAAATATCTTAGCCTTTTTTAATTGCTTTAATTATTATAAATTTAGTGAACAATTAGTATTTAAATTTTTTACTAAGTTCAAAAATTACTTAATAAATTGTAATTAATTATTTTAAATTATTTTGTGGACTTTTTTTATTATTTTATTTTGTACAAAATCAGTTTATTTAGTTTAATATGTTCGAATATTTCAATATGTCTGAATATTTTAATAGTATCGTCATGCGGCTATACTCTTAAAACCCAAATATATTTAACAGGTATAGCCGCATGGCTATACTCTTTAAATATTAATATATTTTAATAGTACAGTCGCACGACTATACTATTAAAATATTTGAACATATTAAACAAAATAAACTAATTTTGTAGAAAATTAAATAAAAAAAAACAAACTCCACAAAATAATTTAAAATAATTAATTACAATTTATGAAGTAAATATTGAAATTACTAAAATATTTCAATACTAATTATTCACTAAATACATAAAAATTAAAGTAATTTTAAAATGGTAAAATATTACTTAATTACAAAAAAGAACACACTTTTATGCAGTATTGCCGGTCGACTATACGCTTGACATACATTCAAATATTTAAATAGTATAGCCGCACGGCTATACTTAAAAAAATTCGTATAAATAACAAGTATAGGCACTCTTTAAATATTAATTTATTTTAAAAGTGTACTCCTTGTTTACAATGACGCCCGCACGATAATAACGTCCAGACCGTTCGGATGAGAGAATAAATGTATATATATATATACGTTCAGTTTGTCTGATAATCTTCAATTAATATAGTGGAAGGATCAAAATCAAGCAGGCATACTAATCCCAGCTTCAATTGGCCAAGCATGGGAAGAAAAAATGCCCTCTTGTTGGCATCGAACTGGTTGTAGGCCAAGAAAAGTATATAGAGTAGAAACTGATGCATTATCTAGACAATGATGAATTATTGAATGTATGTTTTAACACAAGCAATTTATTTGCAAATATTAAATATATTAGAATTTTATAGCTTAGGACATGTGAAGGTATCTGAGCGAAGAAAAAAGACCTGTACAAGCACCAAAAAATCAAAAAAAAATCAAACAACACAACAATTTATCTTTAGTACATTCCATTTCTTTAACCCAGCATAGGTAGCACAGGCAAGGGCTTTTGTCACACAAATAATGGTGGGCTTGACATTCACATTGAGAGGTAAAAAGGCCTTTGTTTCCATTCTAGGTGAGATCAATGTCACCGGCGATAGCAAGCAAAACCTATAGATTATAATAAAAATAAAAAGAGTATGGTAAAAAATAGATGTGAACTAACCACCACAATGGTGCAAATGGATTATTTAAGGTAAGTAGATGAATTAAAGTTGTTAAGATGAGGTACTTTCTAGTTGGATGATATTAGAAAAAGTATATACATAGATGCGCCCATAGTGTAGGCATGGTCTTTTCTTGTTGATCTTGTTAACTGTATCCAGGTGTGTATGCATGGTTTTGGTCCTCCTTTTTTGGAATATACATATATTGCAGGGTGTGAAGGAGGACAGCAATACTACAAACAGCTTAGCACGTTCTAGATAGAGATTTGGTGATGAATATTCTCAAGGCTAAACAGCTTACTAATTATAGAATATAAAGGTAAACTAGAATGCAACTGTGTATAAAAATACTTAGTGATTGGTTGGATAGTTTGATGGTGTTGAGCCTTCCCAATTGGACTATAAATTGGCCTCAACTCAAAATGGAGTTGCATCATCCTTCCAAAGGAAAAAAAACACAGAGAATAAAATAACAAAGTGGAAGGAAAATCAATATGGCTATGAAATTAAGTTTCTTGGCAATGCTTTTGTGCTTATTGTTAGCATCTACACCTAAAGCTCATGCTAGTGTGTTTGACGTGACGAGTGCAACATACGGTGCAAAGCCTGGCTCTGATGTCAGTACGGCCTTGGCCAAGGCTTGGAGTGATGCATGTGCATCGCCATCCGCGAGTAAAGTTGTTATTCCGAGCGGGACATACAACTTAAAAGAAGCAACTTTCAGAGGCCCCTGTAAGGCTCCTATTGAGATGCAAGTTCAAGGCATATTGCAGGCTCCAGCAGACGCTAGCCAACTCACAAGACCGGATACTTGGGTTGGTTTTCAGTACATTGACATGCTCACCTTATTAGGTGGTGGGACTTTTGATGGCCAAGGAGCACTTTCTTGGAATCAAAATGACTGCCACAAAAACAAAAATTGCAAACCTCTTCCCGTTAATCTGCGGTTCGAATTCCTCACAAATTCCAAAGTTCAGGACATAACTTCACTTAACAGCAAATTTTTCCACATGCATGTTTTTCGGTGCAACCATACTACATTTCAACAACTTACCATCACAGCACCTGACGAGAGCAGAAACACAGATGGAATCCATATCGGGGCTTCGACTGCTATCAATATTACTCATTCAAAGATTGGAACTGGGGATGACTGTATTTCTATTGGTGATGACTCCCACGAAATCACAGTGACTGATGTTACTTGTGGGCCAGGCCATGGAATAAGCATTGGAAGCCTTGGAAAATATAAGGAAGAAAAGGATGTGACCGGGATCATAGTTAAGAACTGCACCCTGGCTAATACGGAGAATGGTGTGAGAATCAAAACATTTCCAGATTCTCCTTCGCCTAGCACTGCCTCGGGTATACACTATGAGGATATTATCATGGTTAATGTCAGTAACCCTATCCTCATAGACCAATTGTACTGCCCATATACTCAGTGTGAACAAAAGCCTCCGTCAAAAGTTAAGATCAACAATGTCAGTTTCAAGAACATTAAGGGCTCATCTTTCACTCCACTTGCAGTCAAGCTTGTATGTACCACGGGCATACCGTGTGAGAATGTGGAGTTGACTGACATTGATCTCACCTATGGTGGAGACAAAGGTCCTCTGACCTCTATGTGTTCTAATGTCAAACCCACAATTACTGGCGTGACAAAGGCTCTTGGTTGTGCTACATCTTCCTTGGCACCTCTTCCTTTATCCAAGAAGTAGAAAGTACTAATTAATGTTCTCTATACATAAATTGATATGTTCTACTTTGCTTTTATGCTACATGTTCTCTCCTTTGTCCAAGATAAATGAATACGCAACACAATTTTCATCAATGCCAACGGGATTTAGAGCCCTCTTATACCATTATTGACCTGTTTGATCCCAATTTTCATCACTGAAAACTTCCCTTGTGAATTTGGCAGTAACACCGCATGATATTTCTTTGTCTTGTATAAAAAACAATCGATGGATCTTTCCCGCCGAAATGTTGTCGAGACTATTGAACTGGAAGGGGATGCACAATATATTATTACTGCTCTTGAGAAAGATGGGGGGGGGATTTGCATGTGTGGTAGGTCACCTTTTTAAAGAAGCTAACTGCCTCACACATTTTTTCTCTCTGGTGAGATGGCGATATAGCTCCATAGAATGTAATAAGGTGGCTCACTTCCTTGCTAGGCATGCCTTGTTGTTACATCAAGAATCTTTTGGTTAGAAGAAGAGCCTCCATGACTTAATTACTTCATTTTTATTGAATAATACTCCAAGTTTATCAAATTAATGAAATCTTTCATAATTATTTTTTTAAAAAAAATGGGAGGGTGAAGCTAGAAAACAATTTTTAGAGGGACCAAGAGTGTGAATAACTTAGTTTGGGGGCCATCACATAAATCTTTTACAAATTCTTCCATGAAATCCATGAAGAATTTTGGATACACTCAAAGTAATTCAGATGACACCCTGTTCTTGAAGTGTGATGAAGGAAATATCACTGTATTAATTATTTATGTGGATGACATTGTTGTAACTGGGAACGACACAAGAGAGCAACATAAGCTACAAAAGTATTTGTCTCGATAATTTGAGATGAAGGATTTAGGTACTCTTAAAGACTTTCACGGAAGTGAACTAGCAAGGTCAAAAACTGGTACATTTTTGTCTCAAAGGAAGTATCTGATGGATCTACACACTAAAACAAGAATGCCTGGATGTAAGCATGCTGACACACCCATTGAGATAAATCACAAGTTGTGAGAAGACATGGGCCGGTTGCCAACGAAAAAGGCACAATACAAGCGCCTTCTTTTTTGTAAATATGAAATGTCTTAACCTTTTTTAATTGCTTTAAGTATTATAAATTTAGTGAACAATTAGTATTTAAATTTTTTACTAATTTCAAAAATTACTTAATTAATTATAATTAATTATTTTAAATTATTTTGTGGACTAGTTTATTTTTGGAATAAGCAGGATTGATAGAGCCATCTGAGAGCTTCTTTTGGGGCGGAATTTCAGTATGAACCACATCTTCAAGATTGAGGATTTCAAGGACATCTTGGAATTGAGATTTCCAGTATAAGAAATTGGTTCTGTCCATGGGTGTGTTGAACAGATGAGAGATATTGAAGGAAGTAGGAATAGAGTTTGAGAGGTTGGTCATTTCAGATTTAGAGCTGTTGGGAGAGTTGAAAGAGTTGACAGAGGAGGAGATAGGAGAGGATTGAGAATCAGCCATAGGATCGTAGTGGGTAGTTAGCCTCAGAGAAGCTCTGATACCATGTAGAAATTTAGGAAGGAATAGAAAATTAGGGAATGGCTCACTGATTGTGATGCCTGTATTCATTCATCTTTATATGATATTACAGTTGACATTGGCCTAAGTATATATGGAAAGCTAAGGTTAATAAGGTAACACAAGATTTACACAATCATAGATTTAAACTAATACTAATATTGAGGGAGAGATTGTAGCACGACATAATAAATCCTGATTTGCAGAGGATTGAGCAATCATAGTAGCCGGGGGAGAGAGTTAGGTTGTGATTTGGGTTGATTGACTGATTGACTCTCGTCAGGTTTGATGTTGAACTACTCAATGATTTAAATAAAATAAAAAATACTTGGTTTAATAAAATAGAAAGGGTTTTTAATTGTAGAGGTCCCTGAATTTTACCTCGAGTTGCAATTGGGTTCCTGAACTTTTTTTTTAGGCAATTAGGTCATCCAACTCTCTCATCCGTTCCAATTAGGTTCTTCTGTCAATTTGGTTGTTAATTTGAGGGCTAAAACTGTCCATTTCAATTAAAATATTTTAAAATTTAAAATTTGAATAAAAAAACCTAAAAAAGTGAAATAAATAAATTAAATAAATAAAGAAATTTAAAAATAAAAAATCCAAATCCAAACCACAATCACTGCATTCTACATCACAACTCCAATTCCTAAAGACACACGAGCACACCCCACCTGCTTTTTGTTATAGGCTTTCATCTGGCTTTTTCATACTCGACCAATCCTCTTTGCAGCCATGGCTTTCATATGGAAGCCTTTTTCTTTCCCAACAATGGTGAAAATACAGGTAAGGGATACAGGG